>NW_018408507.1:749067-821533 GCF_002113885.1 Mizuhopecten yessoensis
ATCCTTTGATACGTCACCACTCTAACCGTCCTTTGATAATTCACCATTCTAACCGCCCTTTGATACGTCACCATTCTAACCGTCCTTTGACATGTCACCATTCTAACCGTCCTTTGACACGTCACCATTCTAACCGTCCTTTGATACGTCACCATTCTAACAGCCCTTTGACATTTGATACGTCACCATTCTAACCGACACGTCACCACTCTAACCGTCCTTTGATAATTCACCATTCTAACCGTCCTTTGATACATCACCATTCTAACTATCCTTTGATACGTCACCATTCTAACCGTCCTTTGATACATAACCATTCTAACCGTCCTTTGATACGTCACCATTCTAACAGCTCTTTGCCACGTGACCATTCTAACTATCATTTGACACGTCACCACTCTAACCGACCTTTGATAATTCACCATTCTAACCGTCCTTTGATACATCAATACATCACCATTCTAACCGTCCTTTGATACATCCCCATTCTAACTGTCCTTTGACACGTCACCATTTGAACATTCCTCTGATACATCACCATTCTAACCGTCCTTTTACAAATCACCATTCTAACCGTCCTTTGACACGTCACCATCCTAACCGCCCTTTGACACGTCACCATTCTAACCGTCCTTTAACACGTCACCATTCTAACTGTCCTTTGACACGTCACCATTTGAACATTCCTCTGATACATCACCATTCTAACCGTCCTTTTACAAATCACCATTCTAACCGTCCTTTGACACGTCACCATTCTAACCGCCCTTTGACACGTCACCATTCTAACTGTCCTTTGATACGTCACCATTCTAACCGCCCTTTGACACGTCACCATTCTAACTGTCCTTTGATACTTCACCTTAGTTCTTTGGTAGTCACCTCCTGTATGGACTCATTGCCACTATCCTTTGATACGTCACCATTCTAACCGTCCTTTGATACATAACCATTCTAACCGTCCTTTGATACGTCACCATTCTAACAGACCTTTGACACGTGACCATTCTAACTATCATTTGACACGTCACCATTCTAACTGTCCTTTGACATGTCACCATTCTAACCGTCCTTTGACACGTCACCATTCTAACCGTCCTTTAACACGTCACCATTCTAACCGTCCTTTGACACATCACCATTCTAACCGTCCTTTGACATGTCACCATTATAACCGTCCTTTGATACGTCACCATTCTAACAGCTCTTTGCCACGTGACCATTCTAACTATCATTTGACACGTCACCACTCTAACCGTCATTTGATAATTCACCATTCTAACCGTCCTTTGATACATCAATACATCACCATTCTAACCGTCCTTTGATACATCACCGTTCTAACTATCCTTTGATACGTCACCATTCTAACCGTCCTTTGATACGTCACGATTCTAACCGTCCTTTGATACGTCACGATTCTAACCGTCCTTTGATACGTCACGATTCTAACCCTCCTTTTAATACGTCACCATTCTACCCGTCCTTTGATACATCACCATTCTAACCGTCCTTTGATGCGTCACCATTCTAACAGCCCTTTGACACGTGACCATTCTAACTATCATTTGACACGTCACCACTCTAACCGTCCTTTGATACTTCACCATTCTAACCGTCCTTTGATACATCAATACATCACCATTCTAACCGTCCTTTGATACGTCACCATTCTAACCGTCCTTTGACACGTCACCATTCTAACCGCCCTTTGACACGTCACCATTCTAACTGTCCTTTGATACTTCACCTTAGTTCTTTGGTAGTCACCTCCTGTATGGACTCATTGCCACTAAACAAAGCCAGATCATTCACCATCTTTATTGCCTTTTCTCCATCTGCTAAACCTTTAATGGCTTGTTTCTGCAATTAAACAAAATTCTTTTCTATCAATTATTATGAGAGTAATTGACATTTTACAGGTTTGTACAACATATTACATTGAAAAGAACAATTAGAAGATTGGAAATTTATTTCAGAAATTGTGTATATTTAACCTGTGCCGCCCCGCCTCATTAGAAATGCATTTCTGGTTTGGGTCGTGTAGTACCTTAATTATCTGTATATATACACGTAAACAAACAAAAACGGTTTTCCTCACCCGACCTCACTCAAACCAGCTTTGACTCAAAGTCATGAATTAGTAACTTCAATGCTAAAACCAAACCATCTTTCTAGATGGCAGATCATTTTACCAAAATTTGCATGAATCTGCTTCCAGATAGCCAGATAGCCAGATAGCCAGATAGCTTAAAAATGTGCATGCAGGCGTACAAATTTGAGGGTAACCATATATAATACCAATACAAATACCTGTATTTAACATATCTTATTCATATATTTTTTTATCTGATGGAAGTGTTTCTACAATGGTTCATGCTTTTATTATGCACCTATGATGAAAGATGTCTAGTTTGGCACAACAAACTCAAATTATGTACAGGGAAATTACTATTTTGAAAATAGAGAATGTAATAAAACAAAATGTGTTGAAAGGTTTGTTTTATTTGTTTTTAAAAAATGTGCCAAATCTCACCAGAAGACACAACATATGCTTTGCCGTGACAACTCAAAACTTTTAAATTTGAAGTGAACATTTTGTCATCCTTTATTACCTACCACATGATTACCCAATGGGGGTCCTGACCTCCATTGAGAGATTCAGGGTTTCGCATGTATCAACATGCACAACTAGTAAGCAAGGGGAATCTAGATAAGAAATTTGAGAAAGATTAGTCGAGTACTTCTTGAGAAATAGCAATAGAAAATTTTAACTCTCAAAATCCAACATGTGAAATTTGAAAAAAAGTTGCCTCCTTTTCTTTCTGAGAAATTGTGCTAACAAACTTTATTTCTCAAAATTCAAGATGGCCACCAGTGCAGTAGTTCATGAGTAATGGCAATACAATTTATCAGGTAACAACTCTTGAACTGTCAAAAGCCAAGATGGTTGCACAACCAGGGCCAAATAGAAAATTACATATGAAATTTGAGAAAGATCTGTCACATAAATCTTGAGAATTAGTGATAACAAACTTGAACTGTCAAAATCGAAGATGGCTGCCTAGGCAACAGCCATCTTACTTTTCTGATCAATCTGAAAAAGAAACAAGGACAACGACAGACCATGAGAGACCTATACATGAAATATGATAATGATCCATCAAGTAGTTCTTAGAAAAAACAACAAGAATTGTTTAAAGATGGACAATGGATGGGCCATGAACAAAGGGTGATTGGATGTGAAAAGGTATGGGTTCACCTGCCCAACCATGTGAGTTTTCTCCAGGTACTCCAGTTTCCTCCCACATTAAGACCCCCAGTGCGTTAAAATTCAGGCCAACATTAAAGAGTGATTAATATAAGTGGTAATAACTTGTTTCATAATTGTTGTAAGAAATATAAGGTTGATATATAAAATCAAACTCAAAACTTTGTTGATTTTTACTGATGCTCAATATACATCATCCGGGTCATTGTTAGATCTTGTATGGGAGTGTATCGTAAAGGAGCAGAATTACGAGTCTTATTTTAATCAGATTGTTTCATGCACACGATTGTTTTGAAGAAAAACATGTTCATTTCAATGAAAATATATTAATGCTTTTAATTTTAATGATATGTCCCAAGTGAACATGACTGAGAGTAATTTGGTTTCATAAAACAACAATAAATTGACAATTTTGATGTCATGTTTATATAATTTATTTCCATCACTTTGATATATATATAAAAAGAAATAACTGTCGTTGTGTATTTTATCCCTCTGCAAAAAGTTCCCGTTTTGGTCAAGGAAGACAACTCTCACCAGCCTTAAAGTGATTGTAAAATGTAAAATAAATGAGTTATAAAGACATTGTGTATATTTTATTCCTTTTGTATGAAGCTATATGTGTCCTGTTTGCTTTTAGCTGGTAGATAATCACTTTTACCCGTACAATTTCAATAAAAACCACTTTGTGTAACATGTTTTGTGATAAGAAGGGTTGATTAGCAATGCTTCTTTAATATTTTTTATCATTATTGTTTCGAACAATGACACTCACCAAAAAATAGGAAGTATTAAATTGACAAAAAGTTCTTTTATTTTGGTATTAAGAAATTCTCAGCCTATCAAAACGCTTAGATTTACATAAAATCGCCTCCACATCAGTGCATAACCATTATGTGAAAGTTTCAACGAGTTCTGCTGGTTAATTGCAAAAGTGTGGAGCCGCCTTAATAAATTAACATTGTCAATTACCCCTTATGGAACAACTGGTTCCGGATTTGGGCCGATAGTTGCCTTCAAATCTCTCCGACACGTGCACTTTTGGTAAAGACGGAAATTGAAGCCAATTGTGGCAGATTTTAATTGTACATTGGATTACGGTCGCCTTCTAGCTTCGAGCTAGAGGGAATTTCCTTTTAGCTCAGTGGTAGGGCATCCGACTAGGAAATCTGGGATTGCAGATTTGATCCCCGGTGGAAGTGTAAAAGATGTGCATTGATTAGGTTGCCTTACGAGTGTCAGCTGTAGGGAATTTTCCTTTAGCTCAGCAGTAGAGCATCGGGCTTGAGAGACAAAGGTCACAGGTTCGAGCCCCAGCCGTAGACGGCACTATCTTTCTCACTATTCCTCGTCCTATTACAGAAGCACACAATATTCCCTTTCCTGCTACAAATGGTGTCTGCGGCCCTCTCTGTGGTGACAGGAAGTTAGAACCCTGGGTTGTGGTGTTCGAGGGCGAACATGGGGGTGGGGGTGNTAGCTTTGAGCTAGGCTCGATCCTCGGTGAAAGCACACTACTCTCTGCCATGTTACACAATGAAATCGAATTATATAAATAGCCATGACACCAACATTATTTAAAGTGTAACAACATAAATGAACATGAAAAAAGGTGATCAAAATGTTGTGCTGATCTAAGTTGGTTTTTTTTCTCATAATAGTTACACCGTACTGTCAAAGTATTTACCGTCGAATATAGATATACTCCGAGAAAACAACTTTTTCTGTCGTACTCCGTGATAACGGTTTGGGGCGAATCGTCTAATTCTAAGTACAATTGTGGAATTGACAGAATGTATCAACGATATTTTAATCAGTCTTTACTTTACCTGAACAGGATATGACTTAGTGTCTTCTTGTGTTTTCTCTAAGAACTCCCATGCTTTCCAAATATTTTCAAATAGGTCTGGTAACCTTTCGGCTCCTGAGTCTAACCCTACTTCTCCCTCGGCCATACCGGATAGTATATATTTTGTCAGCGTCGATGAAACGTTTTTCAGGAAGGGTAAAATATAGGCCTCTTGCTGAAGCGCTATTTCAACACCGACAAAAATAAACATGGCATCCTCGATGACTTCTCGACAGATATTTCGACAGCTTTCAAGGGAATTTCAGCTTATACACCCAAAAGTATGGATTGTACTTTATCAGATACTTTTTTAAAAGTTTTGTTTGATATTTGATTACAATTTAAGCTATTATACATTGTCACATCCCCAATATTTGCCACGTCCTTCAACGACCAAGACAGCACTACTGTAACAGTTACTATAACCTCTAATGTTTGACAAGCGATGTCGCAGTCGACCAGGGGCCTCTTATGTTATAGGAGAATACTTTTTAGCCTCGTCTGTCAAATTGTCAATACACATCATCTATTTATGGATTCGGAATATTCTAGATGGTTTGTATTCAGACTATTCAGATTTAAAGTTATTGATCCCTATTTTGTATTATGCCAGATTTGTAATGTTGTACTCTTACTCTACTCTGTGATATTTATGTATTATAATATGCCTATTTTAGCTGAATAAATATTATTATTAAAGGGTTTTGGCAAGGGTTTTTTATAATTTCCAATTCTACAGTCATATCAGGTCCAGTACACTCTGCCGATTGAGCTATATAGCGGTAAAGACCTATAATGGCTCTATTGACCTATCTGAAATAGGTCTTTTGAGCTATTTTCAAGTGATTTTCTTTTTTTAAAGAAAACGAAACAAAGTCGCTTTTAAAAGAAGATTGTATCATTAGGTTGATAACAAAAGACATTAAATATAAGTATTCTTTTTAAAAAATAATGATGTAAAAAAATCGGAAATTTTACATTTATGAAAAATGAAAATAAACATCTAACTGTATGCTCTTTGTAGTCAACATTACCATAAACCTTATTGTTTTATGCGACTTTGCTTTAATTTAATGAAATTTGAAATCTGAGAAAATATAGCTCAGTACAGCTATAATTTATAGGTGTATATAGCTATATAGGTTTTTATAGCTATATAGCTCAATCGGCAGAGTGTACTGGACCTGCATATAGCACTTGTAGTCACAGAGACTATAATTAATTGGAAATATATATATATTCAGATGCTGGACAGGTCAGGTAATGGACCATCCATATTAGCCTAGTGAATATGCATATTTTGAGGATGATACAATGTCATGTGACATGTGAAGTTATAGTGCAGCTGAATAATAATTATATTTATTCAGGTAAAAGGCAGACAATCCATGTATATCACATTTTACAAATTACACATAAATATATATATTATCACAGATGTTATTTATCAGCTATTTATGCCATAGAGCTAGTAGGCCTAATCAATGGGCCTGAATCGCTCACCTGGTATTAATCTCACACTTGTAATCTTAAAAGTGGACTAAAATACAGCTACAGGCAGAATATCAGTGTTTGATTCATAAGAACCTATTAAAAGATTTAAACATATGACACCTGTGACCTTGAATGTCGAACAAGGACATTAGGTTGAACAGAGTTTAAAGTCTTACATCCCAGCATGCTTTCGGCAAAATATCATTACCCTGGACCTTTTGGTTATACAGAACAAGTCATTTAAAGATTTAAACATATATTGACCACTGTGACCTTGAATATGGGCGAAGGTCATTCATTTTGACAAAATTGGTCGCCCTTCATCCCAGCCTGTTAATGACCAAATATCATCACCCTTGGCCTTTTGGCTAATTGAGAAGAAGTCATTTAAAGGTTTTAAACATATTTGACCCCTGTAACCTTGAGTATATGTAAAGGTCATTCATTTGAACAAACTTGATAGCCCTTTATCCCAGCATGCTACTGGGCAAATATCATTATCCTAGGCCTCTTGGTTATTCAGAAGAAGTTGTATAAAAGTTTTAAACATATTTGACCCCAGTGACCTTGAATATAAGTAAAGATCATTCATTTGAATAAACCTGGTTGCCTTTTATCCCAGCATGCTATTGGCCAAATATCATCATCCTAGGACTTTCGGTTATTGAGAAGAAGTTGTTTAAAGGTTTTAAACATATTTGACCCCTGTGACCTTGAAAATAAGTAAAGTTTATTCATTTGAACAAACTTGGTAACCCTTCATCCTAGCGTGTTACTGGCCAAATATCATTATCCTATGCCACTTAGTTATTCAGAAGAAGTTGTTTAAAAATTTGTTAAGACAATTGATCCATGTGACCTTGAAAATGGACGAACGTCATTCATTTGAACAAACTTGGTAGCCCTTCATCCTAGCATGTTACTGGCCAAATATCATTATCCTAGGCCTCTTAGTTATTCAGAAGAAGTTGTATTAAGATTTTTTAAGACAATTGACCCTTGTGACTTTGAAAATGGATGAAGGTCATTCATTTGATCAAAATTGATAGCTGTTCATCCCAGCATGCTACTGGCCAAATATCATCACTCTGGGCATTTTGGTTATTCAGAAGAAGTTGTTTCAAGTTTTTAACATATTTGACCCCTGCGACCTTGAAAATAGGTGAAGGTCATTTATTTGAACAAACTTGGTAGCCCTTCATCCCAGTTTGCTTCTGGCCAAATATCATCACCCTAGGCCTTTTGGTTATTAAGAAGAAGTTGTTTAAAGTAAAATATTGATGACGGACGCTGCACCATGGCATAAGCTAAAAACTGGATTTGATTTGATTAATTTAGGCCTTGACCTGGGATGACCCATAAATCCACATTGTGGCTTAATTCCAATGGGGTCCCTTGACCCTTTTAATATATGGCTGCTGAAGTTTATGATAGCTATTTCTCATAAAGTGAATTTCAGATTACATACGATTTCAAGAATTGAGAGGTTCTTCCTGTGAATCTGATTGTGAATATTTCAACCAACAACTTCACTTTGATAGTACAATGTCAAACACAGCAGTATAACAATTTTAACCAACAAGGTGGTTGACTCTCCTTGACTATAGCTATCGTTCCCTGAGGTAAGCTGTGTAGCTGTCCATGCATTTGCAGTGCCTTGCCAAACACTACTGCACTGAAACCCTAATTTCCAACCCAAACCAGATTATATTTATGCTAGGCAACCAGTGTCGATCATCATAGTAATGGGTCTTGGACACAACCATTGCTGGCTATGTGAGTTTCCAAACCTACATACAAGGAAAATGTATAAAATATCCTAATTATTACTTGGTTTCAGTACAGATTTTGTTTGATGAATTGACAGGTAAAACTTGAGGATGTACCTGCCTTCAAACACATGACAGAGCAGTTCAAAAAATTCCAGGCAACAGGAAAACTTTTGTGCCGCGCAGACAACGAGGTCCAATATGTTGCAGATACTTACAGATGTATGCTGCAGAGCACCAGGAAACATGATGTAATTAAATAATGATAAATCTTTACTGAATATAGAATTAAATCTTCCTCCTTCTCCCTCCCTTGACCCTTTTACACATTCCTTCCCCCTCCCTACCTCTTCTTTTCCCCCATTCGCATGAAGTAGAACTTCAATGCATGGTCAAGGTCTCAGATAATTACTTCAATATCCTCTCAACAGTTAATGGTTCCAGAATAATATCATAAAACAGTTTTATCGGGACTGATGCATTTTGCTTCTTGGTATAAGGTCAAGGTCAGGTGATGAAATTTCTTTTTTATGGTAAACAATGTGTCACTTAATTTTGAAGCAGTACTGTGGAGATTAAGACATGTTGCTGATTAAAGGTCAAGATTAGTGGCCAAGGTCTCAAATGATATATATGTTTCTAAATGGTAAACAATGCATATAAGACATCATTATCAAGTCAAGTTATTGAAACTGATGTGAGGTAGACTCTTGGGGTATGATCAAGGTGCCTTGGGTCGGGTCATAACAGTCAGAATTTATATCTTATTGGCAAAATTAACCACATTATGGTGTACAATGCTGTAGGATTCAGGTTTAATGCCTTGGTGGTCAAATTCGACATTCCTTTCCAGTTAGTCCAATGATCCTTCTATATTTGGTGGTGTCACTCCCTGTGGGATATCTTGTATCGACAGAGAGACTGTGACACCTGATCAGATTCCTTTATCTTTGATGTCAAACTTTACAGGAAATGTAGCTTACAGAAAAATCATTGGTTTTAAATTGGATATGACACATGTGAAATGTCAGGAAAATCTTGTCAAACTCATGCAATACATATGATATTTAACAGGAAACATTGTAAAATATATTAACAGGAAATATGAAATATACATGATATTCAACAGGAAACATTGTAAAATATATCTGATATTCAACAGAAAATATAAAATATGCATGACATTCAACAGGAAATATTAAGATTTACATGATATTCAACGCCATATATATATATACTGTCACCATATGTTGAGACGTGGTTTATAATTGATCTTTTTTGCTTTTAAGGAATTGATGAAGATGTATGGTGGAAAAGCAGACAGGAGTACGGAAGAGAGTGCAAATTTAGTCGGACTGACTCTGCCCAAATGTTAACACATGAAGCTTTCCTATAAGTTTGATGATGGATATTAGACTTCGGAGGCTGGATAGAACTTATCCTCTTTGTAACAAGGTGGACACTAGTGAAATACTAGAATTTTGTAATTATGTGACTTGTCCACTTAAACGATGATTGACAGGTTAAAAACAGGTTATTTTTAACCGTAGCCAAACTAGAGCTGAGAGGGTGAAATTGAAATCACTTAACAGAGAAATATAATTAGGAATTATATTGTTTGCTTGTTATATGCTTTTAAAATTTGTGTATTGGACTTTGTAAATATGTTGTTACTAGATTAAATCTACATGTATACAAATTGAAATACTGGTGCATTTTCTGTGATTTCAAGTTTAAGTACATGTGTATTACAATTTACAATATGTGTACTATTAGGGATTTCTATCTCGGATGGAAAGCCTTATTGTTTTTGTTACATTTCCTCTTACGATTACTGTTTTGGATTTCTGGTCTACACAATTCAACAGATCTGCATATTCCTCTTTGATTATTGTGCAAATTGAGCTGTCTTGATCTGTTTGATCACTACAAGGGGGTTGAATACCTAAAAAAAATGTTTCTTGTGGAATATCAACTGAAGGTAGTCTCACCACCTCTCTGTGGTATATAGGCCTGGAAAAGTTTGTAGCCATACATAAACAACTATAATATTAAAGTATCACCACTGATATTGCACAAAATTCTGAACATTACAAATATCATGGTCATTAGCACAGTAGACATGTAAGCTTACTGCATTTTTTGTGAGGAAGTATCAGAGCTGACAGCCCTATGTGCTCTAACAATAAACATATTTCTTCCCTTCAAGTCTGTGGATGTATACATTGAAAATGTTTAAACAGGAAAGATATTCTAATATGATCATTTTTTTATTTTGCTATCAATCCTGTGCAAACAAACTTTACCCAAACACATCTCCAGACAATAGTCCAATGAAAACAGTATGGGTAAGTTACCTGTTTTAAGTTGTAATACCCATACAGCTTTACCAAGTTTGTAATACCCCATACAGCTTTACCAAGTTTGTAATACCCCATACAGCTTTACCAAGTTTGAAATACCCCAAACAGCTTAACCAAGTTTGAAATACCCCAAACAGCTTTACCAAGTTTATAATTCCCCATACAGCTTTACCAAGTTTGTAATTCCCCATACAGCTTTACCAAGTTTGCAATACCCCATACAGCTTTACCAAGTTTGAAATACCCCATACAGCTTTACCAAGTTTGAAATACCCCATACAGCTTTACCAAGTTTGTAATTCCCCATACAGCTTTACCAAGTTTGTAATTCCCCATACAGCTTTACCAAGTTTGCAATACCCCATACAGCTTTACCAAGTTTGCAATACCCCATACAGCTTTACCAAGTTTGTAATACCCCATACAGCTTTACCAAGTTTGAAATACCCCATACAGCTTTACCAAGTTTGAAATACCCCATACAGCTTTACCAAAGTCAATTAGTACTAAAATGTCTATTGAAACATAGAGAATATTGATGTAAAAAAAATATTCCAGTTTAAAGGAAGATCAGCACATGATTGTTACTACACATTTTGTTTTATTACCCAGAAGAATTATGAGATCGAGGTCGGAATCAACAACGAAGCTACTGAAAACCAATGCAAGCTGACAAATGGAGGCTATGATAGAAATTGTAACAAGAGACAGATCATGGTTGCTTTTGAGACCGACTTGATTGTATATGCCCAGATGTAATGTGGAACATATCATGGTTTGGCCTGCTTGCTTGCAATATCCTGTCCAGCTCAGTTAAGCTTTAAATTGCTTTCATATGCAGTAATGAATGCCAACTGCATTACAGGAAAATGACATGAACCACATTATGATGTATATTGTATATAATTTCCAAATTAGAAGACCAAAGTACATAGCCCAGTCAAATTAAACCTCTTTTTCACTTCATGATAATACTATCATTAAACAGTCCAGAAAGGTATATACTACACGTCTCTAAACAGCCTCACCATTTTACACTCGGTTGAATCTTAAAAAAAGTCTTTTGACTTAAAACGTATGTATTGTCCACATGGGTACACAGGATTTGGCACAAGTTATTGCAACTTATGAAGCCGTCTCCTATCAACATTTTAAAAACAAGTGATTACATAGACAATTGCAACTAATACAAGTAATGGTAGAAAGTCACCAAATACATATGTACATGCATTTTATACTCTAAATCTTTCACTGGACCTAATAAAAGTTTGCAGAAAAGCTAAAACAAATCTATAGAAGAGACACAAGTTCCCAAATCTCCACCTAAATTTCTACTTACTTAAAATTATATGTAAGTGAAATTAAAATTCAAAAAGGCAATATTAAACTCTGCCTCACTGTACTTGGCGATATTCAAATACAATGTGTCCACTTACATTTAGGTTACACAACATTGACTTTATGGAGTTTTTTTTAACAAAGTTTATTAAAAACGAAATGATATTTTGAACACCTTATTAAATGTAACATCAGCACAATTGGGCCTAGTTTTTAGATGTCGGAAACAATGTGGACGTCTGGTCATATATCTTGACTTCAGCTAAACTTTTGACAAAGTGCCACACCGCTTGCTGCTATAAAAACTACATAAATATGGAATCAGAGGTAAAATTCTCGCATCATGGATTAGGGAGTTTTCAAATCAAAGGGAGTAAAATACTCAAGTCTCCCAGTCACAACTGGAGTTCCCCAGGGAAGCGTCCTTGGCCCCATACTATTCTTGATCTACGTCAACGACGTGCCTGTAAAACCAAACTATTTGCGGACGATACCAAACACAGCAACTCCAGACAAAAATCGACAGAATAAGTAACTGGACCGAGGGCTGACTAATGAAGCTAAACACCATGAAGTGCGAACATATGGAGATTGGTAATAACCCCAAATCATCAGTATATAACTCGACGCAGGATGGACAAACAACTGAAATAGAGAAAGTGGCCACAGCAAAGGACCTTGGA
Source organism: Mizuhopecten yessoensis (assembly GCF_002113885.1). NCBI lineage: Eukaryota > Metazoa > Mollusca > Bivalvia > Pectinida > Pectinidae > Mizuhopecten > Mizuhopecten yessoensis. The sequence continues at coordinate 761,835 of NW_018408507.1, forward strand.
GTACACTTTGACCACAGGGATATGATAATTCGTTACAGCTATATTTGGACCTAAACTAAGGTGTTCAGAGTAATTTTACATGTTTTAGTGGTTTAGATCGACTTTCGGTAAAATTGACACACCCAATGATCATATTTTTTAACGAGAAGGGAGGAAATATCGATCTTTAAATGCCGAACTCGCCTAACTTTCTTGCATCAAAAACAATATTTCTAGTTGATCTACGGGAAAATGCTTAGTACCGTTGGAAAGATGGATAATTTTCTTCTTTAAACCTCATGCAAAATGTATTCTCCTTCCGCGGACATGAACTCCGATTAATAAATGGATATTAATACCATGTTAGCCCGGGTTTCCTCTGTCCTAGTCCGAATTATTCTGACGTTTTATCGACTTTTTTTCATATAGGTCTGGCAGGGCCGCATTATTCTTACGTTTTATCGACTTTTTTCATATCGGTCTGGCAGGTTCGGATTATTCTTACGTTTTTTCGACTTTTTTTCATATTGACGCCAGACCGATATGAAAAAAAGTCGATAAAACGTCAGAATAATTCGGACCTCTGTCCCTGACAACCAACCTAATGATAAACCTTGAATGACATCTGAATTCAAAAAACAACAATGAAAATTAGAGATAAGTTGCATAAAATCGCTAGGGCAACAAAACATCTTACGAACATCAACAATTTCAAATCTAAACGCAATAAGGTCAAAAATATGAAACAGCATGCCCGTAAATTAGTTTATGAAAATGTTCATGGTTTTTGGATGTATGAATGTATCACATGTTGTAACAATTGTATATATAATTGAATAAAAGTATATATGAGATAAAAAAAAAAAAAAAAAAAAAAAAAAAAAAAAGAAGAAGAAAGGTTAATACAATCGTCTGGTACACATTCTATACCTACGCTTGTAGCTCCTGTTTCTGACAATGTGGTTACTAGTAATGAAGACAAATTAAGCTAATTTATTAGAATACTACTTTTGTGATATAACTCGTGTAGATGACAGAAGTACTGCGGTTCCTTTAATCGAGTCAAAATCTGACATGAGTCTTAGAGTTACTAATAATGAAATACGAAATATTTTACAGATATTGAAGCTTGGTAAGGCCTCGGGTGAGGATGGAATCTGTCCCCATATGCTACGAAACACATAAGAAGCTGTTTGCGTTCACGTTGAAATAATTTTTAATATGTCTTTATCGTTTGGTGTTTACTCAAACTCTTGGAAAACAGCCAAAGTTATGCCACTGTTTAAAAAAGGTGAAAGGCTTTCTCCCTCTAACTACAAGCCAATTTGTTTGATCGGACTTGGCATAAGGGTTTGATGATTAAGTTAAAATCCAATGGAATTTCAGACAAATTTTATCAATGGTTGGAAAATTACCTATTTCAGAAGCACCAGAGAGTCGTTTGAAATAATTCCTAGTCACACTTTACTTAGGTTTCATTGAAGAAGGTGTTCATCAGGGTTCGATTCTTGGACCTCTTTTTTTTTTTTTATCTACGTATACTTCTTTGTTAAAGTCATCCTCTTCATGTCTAGACATCCAAACCGTTTTGAATAGAGATCTCGAGTCTCTTTTTTGTTGTTGTATTTTTTTATTTTTCAAGTCAACTACAAACTACTCGTGGTTCAGCATAACACTCACTTCACTCAAGATCATCAGATTATTTATCATCATCAGCATCACGTCATAATGACACTCATCATCATCATCATCATCATTATCATCATCATCATCATCATCATCATCATCATCCTGCCATACTACTCCTCGTCATATTATAGTCATCGTTATCATCTTCACCATCGTCATCATAACAGTAAGACGACATCATCATCTTATCACTCGGTTATCATCATAATCATCACATCATAATGAAACTCGTCATCATAATCATCACCATAATAATGTCGAGTCTCTTAATGCATATTAATTATTTGAAGATAGGTACAATTAATTGAATATTTGTTAATTTGGCTTTCTATAGAGACCGGTATAAAACCAGTATCGATGATGTTTATATACGACACGTCTCCGGTTTTGGGATATGAGATATCTCATAATCTTAACTATGTATGTCTTTTTAGATGATTATGGTATTCATATCTATTTTTTCTGTTATTTTCATGCGGGGAGTTGTCTGCATAACGGTTAAGTGCGGTAACTCCTACGTAGACAAATACCAATTACTTGCTCTATTCAGTCATACATGCACATACGTGTGCACATAATTATAACTATAAAATAGTCCCACATATTCTAAACAGTCGATCAAAATTTTTAAGATTTGATAAAATGATTTCGTCTTTTGTGTTGTGCTGCCTTGAGAATAGAATAGTAAATTGAAGTTGTCGTTCTTGTACAATGACGATAGGGAACATTGACCAATCGCTGCAGTCTGATTGGCAGACACTGGTAGCGGCCAACATGGCGACGAACATTTGCTAGAGTTATAGTAATCCTGAACGAAGAATTTACATGGTAAGGTGACTGGTCCTCGAATATTTCTAGTGAACATTTTACACTTTTTCGCGATTTTATTAAATAAACCAACAGATTGACTGCATGCTTGCGAATTGGCTGAATAATTATTGTGAGGTTGATAAACAAAATATAAAAATATAGGCTCGGTGTATATTGGCCGCAATTGTTGCTGCTAGCTCATGCAGGAACATGATCATCGGTGCTGTTTGTACAGGACTTGTAAAACTAATGATATTTATTAACGCCGATCGGCTTTTATCTGTTTTGCCCACCTTGTGATGACTTTGAATTAAAAGCACGAAGCTGATGTTGTATATATGTGTCGTGTAGCTAGCCTGCTACTCGAGTATTGCGTCGGACGATAAAGACTAATGTTACACTGTATACACTCATTTTATATTCATACAAGACGCTAGTCAATTTATTGATGTAATTTACACTCACATCGATATAAATAACTTCCGTCATTGAGAATCTACGTTTGGTCATATCAATGCAGTGTTGTAAATCGGCCTATATTAGTAAATATGCAAGGAGGGCCCGAGCATAAATCACATACTGTACAGTATGTAAGGGCAGGGGTAAACCACGAAAAGGAGCGAAAAGGAGTTGTAATGNTCCCTGGAAATTTTGAAACCCCTCCCAGATAGGTCTCTGGATCTGCCACTGTGATGTGCCACATACAGTACTGAAATTTATGTGATAGACTTTTCATTACCCATTCTTACACATCTATAACCAACACAACTCATTTTCAATTAATTAACTTATAGCTTGTATAACAGTATAACCTGTAAACAATATATATATATATGATGTATAGGAAGTTACATAAGTCACATTCTTTTTCCAAAAGAAATATAATGTGACCAATCAGCTGCTTACATTTTTCGCCAGTAAGAAGTGTTCACTTTTGATTGCCTAAAACTTTTCCTCAGCATCACTGATGAGTCCTCAAAGAATGAAACGGCTGTATGATGTAGTGTAATTCATTTTAGGCATATAAAGTATCTGTTACCAAATTTTAAAGTTGCCATCACTTGTGTGTTACGTAAATCTATATAGACAATATGGGCACATTTGAATGCTGGTTAATGGATGATTCGTTAGATATACGTAGTGTTACAGGTTTTTATTTTTTTGATGAAGAGGAAAATAATTGGCCAAAATGTTTCAGTAGCTTATCTAATATATGGTTTTAGCAAACTCAAATAATAAGGGGATAAATGAACATTTTGTTTATATGTTAATTTTCTTTGTTTTTTAAAAATATGTTAAAAATTCCAATACAAATATCAAGACAAAACTGTTTAAACATGACGTCATGCGTATCGACCGAAAGTCTGACATTAATATATTTATTTCAAACCACCAACATAGGTATCACTGGGGTTTGCATAGATATGTTGCAAATCTCTTGCATGTGCCCTGGAAAATGATGGTGTGTGACGTCCTTCACTGTATCTATGGTACCAGTGTTCCCCCTTAGTCCTTAGTACATAGGGTACATTGTACCCTCTGATTAGTAATTGTGTGGGTACAGTCATCAAGCTGCGAAGCAGCTTGCCGAGGAGCGCAGCTACGAGGGGGGGGGGGGGGGGGGGTTGGGGGGGCCCCCCCCCCGCCTCCCATGGTAAGGGGGGGGGTACGGGGGTACTTCCCCTGTGATTTTTTTTTGAAATCTGGAAGCTCTGTGGTGCATTCTGGGGTATTTTGAGGCTAAAAAACAGATTGGTACTTTTGTCAAAAATTGTCCCTCTTAATCAGAATTTTCTTTTTGTAAACTGCACAGCCACATGACTGACATAAACTATATCAATTCTGCTTGAATTGGAAACTAATTTTGTATTACAAAATAACAAGGAATGTTAATGCAAACTTAATGTAAATTATTTTAAGTCTCATGCTTTACTATGAATTTTGTTAATTTATCAAGTGTCAATGCAAATTAATAACAAGTCATTTAATTCAGTGCAAACTTTTTTTATAAGTCTCATGCATTAGTTTTATGATTTTGTTTCATCAAAAACATGGCATTTCAAAGCAAACCCTTTTTTTTATAAGTGTGACATCAAACAGTAAACTGGAATGCATGTAACATATTTGTAGTGTACATATATGCTATGTATTATAAAGCAGTCAAACTTGCATGTATCATCAGATTGAACTTTAAAACTTAAAAACTACTTAAATTTTGCCCTTGCCTAAAATCACGAAAATTAGACACTAACAAAAACAACAACACATTTGAAGGGACATTAGTAGTTTTTATTGATTAATTAATAACAGAAACCCTTCCAAGGTTTGGTCCCGTCCCGTCCGAAATTATGTCTGCCATGTCGTAGTCTCGTTCACCCAAACTCTTGTGCCTGTGCAAGCTACGACGAACAGAGCGTCTGGTTGAACGAGATCCATGATAACGACAACATTATTCAGTGTTGGGAAATAACCGCTGTTGACTGCTGGAAACACGCTTCTGATTGGCTTATTTTATATTTGGAGTACTAAATTTAGCGCACAGCGATCTCGGTCGGTCGGTCGGTCGGTCGATCGATGAACCAATTATTTACCTCTCCTTTTTAGAGATTACGTCAGACAAGATAATCTATCGTCAGAAATTGCAAACTATATATTGAGAAGCTAGAAATGACTATATTTTATTTTTTCTTTACCCATTTGAGGTCTTTTTCTTTGCGTGCAACATACGTACAAATCCAAACTTTCATGCGTGATTTCCTAATTGTTTACGTGAATTACGTACATATCTACGTAATGGGGAACACTGGGTACTGTGCTTGCCTGCTATCTTGCACCATCACATCCTCAAAATTCAAGAGTTCCACACTCCATACACATATTTTTAGCTCAACTGCCGGAAGGGCAAGTGAGTTTGTCATGGTCCGGCGTCCGTCCTGCGACTTTTCCTTTAAACAACTTCTTTTGAAGAACTGACAGGCCTAGAGTCATGATATTTGGCTGAAAGCTTTGTTGGTAGGAGCCAGACAAAGTTTAAGAAAGAAAATGACCTTGATCAACTTTTAAGGTCACAGGGGTCAAATTTGTAAAACACTTCAAACAACTTCTGAAGAACTGAAAGGTATAGAATCTTAATATTTGGCTGGTGGCTTCCTAGGATAGAGCTCAACAAAGTTTGAGAATGAAAATGACCTTGACCTGCTTTTAAGGTCGAAGGGGTCAAATGTGTCAAACACTTCAAACGACTTCTGAAGAAGAACTGAAAGGTATAGAATCTTTATATTTGGCTGGTGGCTTCCTGGGATAGAGCCCGACCACCTTTGAGAATGAAAATGACCTTGACTTACTTTCAAGGTCACAGGCGTCAAATGTGTCAAACACTTCAAACGATTTGTTCTGAAGAATTTAAAGTTATAGAATCTTAATTTTTGGCTGGTAGCTTCTTGGGGCGGAACCTGACAAAGTTTGCGAGTGAAAATTACCCTGACCTCTTTTCAAGGTCAAGAGGATCAGATATGTCAAACACTTCAAGCGACTTCTTTTGAGGAACTTAAAGGTATAGAATCTTAATATTTGGGTGGTAATTTCTTTTATTGAGCATGACAATGTTTGCGAATGAAAATGACTTTAACCTACTTTCAGGGTCACAGGGGTCAAATATGTCAACTTCTGAAGAAGAACCAAAAAGCATAGAATCATATAATAATATTTGACTGTTTCAACAGATAGAGCCGACAAAGTTTGCGAGTGAAATATTTGTAGTACAGTATAATATAATATTTTGCTATGACTGCTTAAATATTCAGGTGAGCGTTATAGGCCCTCTGGGCCTCTTGTCTCTGCATCCCTACAATATGCCATAACATCACCAATTTGATGTCTCATGGTAAGCTTGGTTTCAGGCATAAAACTTGCCAATTTCTTGGCTTATATGTAGTTTCATATCAAAACCTTACCATTGCAATCGTTAGGCTGACACCTCTTCTTTATTACAGAGGAGTGACAACCAACTTCAAAGCCTGTCAGTTGCAAATTTTCTTGTATGTATACGGCTGTTTGATTCCTTTGATCTTCATCAAAAACAACAGACTAGTCAAATTCTATTATCCACAAGGTGTAAGTGAAGAGCCTGAATTTCATCATGAGGAATTCCAGAGGCGAAGAGTTTTAGATATGTGTATCTAGAGCAAAAGTCGTTGTATTTTGAGGATGACACCATCACTACACCACATTGACCCGTTGTTTACTTTATTATATCGGTGACTGTGATGGGACTTTAATGGCTGGTGGGCATCTTGCTATAGAAGTATTACTAGTTTTTGCCCAGTTCATGCAGGTGCAGAGACTGCTTTAACATTTACATTAAAAAAAACTGTCATAAATATATTTTTTGTGTTGCAGCTAAATATGAATCCATATTACTGTTTACTATCCTGTCTTATTGGAATTCACCAAGGCTGAGAATCCTGGAGTCTTTTTTTATTGAAACCAGGTAAGTGTGACAGCCACAGGAATTAAACATTGGCGACCGATACTTTAATCACAAGTCACCTGGTTGGTGACCAGGAAAAAAAAATCAGACACCAAATAAAAATCTGGTAAAGTTACCTGTCTCCAGCTCTGATATTAACAATAACACAAATGTCATGAAAACACTTGGTTTTACCGTATCTCACACAGAAATCCATTAAAAATTTGCTTTGGCAATTAATTACCCAGTTGATATGTTCCAATTATTTCACAATAGATTGATTCTAACGGGTTTTTCATGTTAATCGAGGCAGGAAGAGAAACTTAAAAATGACGCTGATTGTATTGCGTTCATAGCTCTATGAATGCAATTTCTCCTGGTAATGCTTAAAGATGATCAACTTGCAGTGGTAATGTAAATACATCGGCTTCAAACAGAACTCTTCTGTCAAATTCTTCAAAAAGTGCTATTGAGGTGGACAGTTGGTGCACTGAAATGGAACGTGTTCACTACAAACAGGCTATTTCAATATTAAACATATCAAGATAATACACTTACTGCTTTTGTGATAGAATGCGAGTCAAAGTGGACGATATGAAATCAACAGTAGAATACACACTGAACACGTGATAATACACCTTTGAGCAATTGTCTTTATTTCATATATAAAAATTCCCTGATTATTCTAAATTGGTACCTCATGTTGTATTGAAATGGAGAATATAAAATAATGGCAAAGCAATGAAAGAAAAGAAGTCTTGAAAATTCTTCAACCGTTGTTTCTGAAGGCAGATGGATGGTGCAGTTTTAAACTGTCGGCAGCAATGTCATATTTGACTTTAAACAAAACCTATATCAGCTCTTTAATGCCTGAGGTATCATGCAAACAGCTATACTGATAGATCAGGATCTTCACATTTGGTACAATTATAATTTTATGAACTGCGCAAATTGCTGAAATATTGTCATTGTTAAATGTTCATAAGTATGTACTATCATATACATGTATACAGACAACATCGTGGTGCCTACCCATTCAGGATAAAATCTGAAAAAATTATACAATCACAAATTCATGTTGCCTATCCTCCAATGCCACAGGCCATTTGATCGGGACTTTTATATATAATTAGGCTACCAAAGAATAAAAGCCACTTAGAGCCTTGCAAGGAAGCACAGTTATTGTTTTTAGCTTTTAAATGATGTCCATTAACAAATTCAGCAGCATCTTGCTTGTTTTTGATAAAGATAAGGTAGTATATATGTTTCCTTCTTTTTTATAACCAATAATTGATTATAATTAATTTTTTAAGAAATTCTGATATACAAATAACAGTGTCAGTTATTTTCAAACAGTCTGTGTTTTAAATGATGGACTTGTCTTTGCATTTCCATGTTTATATCTATCTTCTTTGTAAACTTACAGATAACATATTTGTTTGGAAATGTGACATACTCTCCCTGGCTGTTGGATCCAGCTCATTATTGAGCAAACATACAGGTAAGCATATTCCTCTGGAACATTTTGTTATTTTCATGTACTTGTACTTGCAATTTCATATTAACAGTATGCCATTTTTAGCTCCCCTGGCATGTAGTGTCATTACATGGGAACAGTCCAGTTCTCAGCCTATTACCATGTGATTACTAGCTGCTAGGTTGGCCTCAGGGTCAGATGGATGAAGACATAGCTTATCCCAACCAGCATGTGAACAAAATGGCAGAGGAACTTGTACTTAAATTTGTTTTGCGGTTTGGATCACCTTTTTGAAAGTGAAGTTTTTAGGGAAATTAGTCAACTGATAAATATCACAAAGAGCAAGACCAGGGCATATCATCCAGCTTTTAATGGACTGATTGAAGAGTTTAACCAGATACTATTGAAGACGATTAAAGCTACATCACTAGTAACCCGAAGGAGTTGGATTCCTGTATCGGCATATTGATGGCTATCTACAAAGTACAAAGCATCCTGCAACAGAACCACCAAAACAGGATGATGATGGGAAGTGAAGTCAACCTACCAATCAATGCTTCATATCAGATTCTCTTATGCATAGAATTCATGAGAATATTAATTTGTCTCCAGGGAACCTTGTTCTATTCCCCTGTCGACTCTGCAATCATTTGGCAGGTTTTGACATTTATGAATATGTCTGTCAAGGTCATCCCAAAGATGTTCAATGGGAGACATGTTGGGGCTATACAGAGGCCATTCTAGAGGCTGAACTTTGTTTGCTGTTAGAAAATCATGACAGAGGCAACATGTGGTTGAGCATTGCTTTATTGGAAGGTGAGGTTGTGTCGTCTTAGAAGTGGTATGACATGTGGTTGGAGGACCTGGTCTCTGTACCCGACAGCAGTGATGTTTTGGTTAAGTATCTATAAGGGTGATTTAACACCATGGGAGATGCCTCCCCAAACCATTACAGAGGCCCCACCGAACCTATCACGCTCAACCATGCATGCATTGGCGAAGAATTCACCATTACACGTCTCCACCAATACATCCCAAACCCCTTCAGACCATGTCTGCAAATCCAATAAAGACACACTTGCCACCTGGGACGCATTAGAGGTGGTCTGACATATGGTCGGTGCACAGTGATTCTTGCCATCACAAGCGATTAGTAGCATGTTGTGACTAATATTTCACACTAAAATTTCTGAGATTTGGTATTTTCAGAAGACAGTTTTCCATATGCTGAGCAGCATAAAAATTATTTGGCACATTTTTTTGGACCTTTATACCTTATATCTGAATTTATTCATATATAATGCTATTACTCTGTATATATTATTACCGTAGATTGTAGAGAAGGCCTCAAGGGAGAATAAGTGAACCTCGCTACACAGAATCCATACTGATCAGTAAAAAGCTTGAAACATACTTATAAGATATATACCATATAAAAGAGACTTGTATTTAGTAATGCTTATGTTGATAAAATTCGTAACAAGAAGGCCTAGCAAAATGAGCAACTTAAACAGAACCTTATAATATAATATCTAGGTAAGCCAGAGTAAAATGCACTAGCCGTTCGGGCTATTGATGATATGGGAGATTTTTGTAGCCTGAGTTGGATCTCTACCAGCCACAGGCTATCAGGTAGGCCTTAGTGTCAAACCCTGCTATGGTATGCGATGCAGTCTCGGTAGCAGTCTTGTTGAGCCATCATTACATTCAGACAACATCTTAGAAAGTCTGAATATGACCCAGTGGCACGCAAACGTGTAATATGACCCAGTGGCACGCAAACGTGTAAAGAGACGAATTATTGTAGACTGGGTGATACCAAATTGCCGTGCGACAACAACTTGGCTATGAACATCCAATAACATTGCAATTGCTCTACCTCTCTGAATTTGTGTTAAACATGACAAAATGTAAATTTTGTAAGGAAAAATGATTTGATTAACATCAAAGTCTTGTGTAGAATGACTTTTTGCAAAAAAATATGTTAATTGATAAGGTGTGGCGTAATGATCAAAGATCTATAATTTGTCGTGATATTAAGCATCCATAATCATTATTTCCACTTGAAGTTTACAGATATTTAGTGATATAACAGTTGATCGATACAGGCCCATTTCGCACCTTAAACTTCATAGAAAAGTCAAGTGTAAGAACATCTCTGATAATTCCTAACTTCATAGAAAGGTCAAGTGTAAGAACATCTCTGATAATCAAACTTCATAGAAAGGTCAAGTGTAAGAACATCTCTGATAATTCCTTACTTCATAGAAAAGTCAAGTGTAAGAACATCTCTGATTATCAAACTTCATAGAAAGGTCAAGTGTATTCCTTACTTCAGGATGCCAAGAGACAAGAAAGTCACCATGACTATTTTTATAGAAAATTGTTAAAAATCTGGAAACTCATTTTTATGGGCACAAATTCATGTTGTCCATTTTCTAGTTTCTACTATTGTTTATGAATGATGGTATATATCAGTGTTGATATATTGGCTTCCAGCCCTTCCTTCCTGCTTCCTGTGAGACTGAGGCATTGTTTGTGTACAAATCTCTCTGATGATGTTTTCCATAAGGATGTAACAAAGTGTAGATCAGATGGAAGGAATGGCTAATATCCTATGCAGTGAAGCTTAGTAGGTATAACTGGATAGTGAGAGGACACCATTCCTGGCTAGCAATATAGAGTGGTTGCTGGATTTACAAGGTTTGAATATACTGGTATATAAAACTAATCAGCTCCATACCTTTTTTTATCTCTACATGACCCTTGATGAAAACCGTTGGAATAGCACAAATTAGATTATGCCTTTGTAGTAAACAGGGCTGTCACCAGAACATGGAATGGGAACTGAACAGTAACATATTAGGTCTCAGAGATACAGCTAACAATTTGTAGCAGATTGCAGTGATGTGAATTTGTAAAGACCTGCAGGTCAAGATTAGCTATGTAACCCATAAGCTTATGATGTGACCCAGCATCTTCCATCTGTTAATCACCCAGAATGAGGTCTGGACCATATAGACCGATGAGTCACCCATTTCCCTTTAGGGAGGGAGTGAAGTTTATTAGTATGGAAAGGAATATAAACTTTCAGGGTGCATCAAGGCCAGGTGGTCTAGAGTCTTTTTGTTACTGTCCTATCGGTTAATTTTAATGGTTTAAAGTTTGAAATCTGAATGAGTGACCTTGACAAAAATTTGGGTCACATTTGTGAAATATATTGAACTCGCACAATGAAGGTTCACAAGGTGAAGAGTCTTCCAGCAAACATCCATATTTGATGTCACTTATCATGTTGAATAATATTGGGTAAGTGGAATTTGCACATGGACTGGTAAAATTGGAAACTGCTAGCCCAGCTGACTAGTGCTTTTTAAAATTATTTTCTAGTCCTGGTAAAGTGTAATATGAGCCTGTTTTAAAAGAATTTGACCTACAAACTCTTAGACACGGCTCTGAGGTAAGAACAAAATAGCGGTACAGAGCCGTTTAGCCTGTTGTTCGTGAGTCCGAGCACTAAAGACTCATGCATCATATTTCAGAATCATAGCTGTTTGAAAAAGACAAACACTACAAGTGTGAGATGAAGTCAACTATCACGCGATGTTCCACAAGCACAAACAGTGGGAGTAATGGCCAAGGCAGCAGTGGTGGAGGAAATGTTGTAGGGGGCGCCACTAATGACCAAGGTAATGTATCTCCTTATGTGACTTGTTGCGCAGTGTAATTATCTGGATGCTGGCCACATTATACCTTGCCTGATCATTTACAATCTGCCAGGTTTGTACCAAAAGGACCCTCCATCCCAGAGAAGGACCTTTTCTGTCAACGAATTATTGTTGCCAAGAAGATTTCAGAAATAAAGTAAAAACTTGAATCTAAAACAGTGTATTTAAAAGATATGGAAAGAGGAAGGTTACAAGGCTGATTTTCTTTTTTTCTTGTTTCTTTTTTTTATTTTTCTTGTATGAAGGTGATTATTATGCCAACTTGCAGATGCTGTGTACGTAACAGGTTCAGTACTGGATACTTTAAATAAAAATTGTTTAGCATAAACTCATCACATGTGGTTATGTGACATTTGTGGTTTGCGATCATACATACATGTGTACCCCTCTTAGGTAAGAAAACCTGATGGGGACATAAGAACTGGTGATCTTGTGGTGACCTTGGACTTGTTGATTGCTCAGTAGACTGATATGACCTACTTTTCATTCACTGTGCTTTTTCATCTAAATTCACTTTCGTGCACTTTTAACTAGCAACATACAGCGTTACCATGGTGATATTAGAATGGTTAGTGTTCCTGTCCATTCCCCCAAGAACCAATGTTTTAATTCTTTGTTGCATGCTTTATTCTATCTATACAGTAACAATGGATGAAGCAACACAATGTTGTGGGCATTTTGTTGTAGTGTCCTACTGGTTGTAGTGTTCACTCTTGTGTACGGTAACGAACATGATCCATATTAATTAATGCACATAGAGAGAGAAAGAGAGTGTATGGTGTCAAATTCAATGCTTAAGTTTAATTTGCATCAGTTGGTAATTTTTTATATCATCTATGAAATAATCATTAATTGGAAACTAATTGCAATACTACCTATAACCTACCTACATAGTAGAGTTCTTTTCTGATTGAAATATAAGCTTTTCATGAATTACAAAGGAGTTTGATAATAAATAGTAAAATAATGTGAATAAGTAAAAAAAAAAAAGAAATATTAAAGTACAGTTTTCTGAAAACAATGTATGACATACTCAATATCAAGTTATGTAATTCGTGATCGTGAGTTAAGGGAGGACCGTGAGAGATTGGGCTTCTCATGGCAATAACTGAAAGTGTGACATGCTTGTTTCTCTGTGTTTTCACAAAGTGAAATGTAGTAAATCATCCATGATCTAACTAATAAGAATCTGCTCTTTAGACACCTAATACATTACAACTTTTGCCAAAATAGATTGAAGAATTATATGGGCAATAAAATTATACATTTTAAGATGTATGCATGGATTATATGATAATGTCGCAGAGTATGATTTTGAAGGACTGTCTGATATACCTATGCTCTTTTATCTCAGAAATAATCACATTTTGATTTTACGTGGCTGATGGCTGTTTATTTTACATTATTATGATATATATATATACATTTCCAGCAGAAGGAATGGTTAGAAACTATGTAATAGCTTGTATTATTGTTAATTTGATCAAGGTAAAATTTCTCATTCAAATTAATTTGTTGAATTTTTGGTTTGATTTCAGTAGCTTTTAATGGATATCCTTACAACCAAGGTAAATCTTCTTCATGAAAATTCTGTTCTGTTTTGCTTTTATTTTATATTTTGTGTTTTTGTATATATGTTACTTCAGTCAGTTGGTAAATAATGGAATACAGCATTTTACTAGATTTTTTTTATATCAAAATAGGTTAAAGAACAATCACTGTTCAAGAGGGGATGATTGTAAATGTTACAAGTACAATGTACAAATACTCCGAGCATAGATCAAAAATTGTAATACTTCCTTATCCTGGAAATAATCTTTATGAAATATATTTCACCAAGCTCTTACACACTGAATTAGGCCAAATAAATACAAAAACAACTGTGTTTCCTGCTTCCAAACCAACTTTTTCCCCTGCTGACCTATGAAGTCGGACATGTTTTAACATGTGCTTTACATATTTTCTGGGCAGGAAGAAAATATTTTTTTAATTAACTAGCTGTAGAATAGTGGTAGACACTATACTGATCAACTTGTTGTATTATGAAACAGACATTAATTTAGGGGAAATAAGTGATTCTTCATTTTGTTGCAAAATTTGAGAATGAGAAATCCAGGTCACAATCTTTTGATCTTCAATGGTATCACCAGTTTTCTCCTGTAGCTAAACATTGGTGAAATGCTTTTAAACCCTGTTTTAGTGGCAGTTAAACACTTGGCTAAAGCATTGAGAGAAAATCCCTTGAAATCTGAGAAAATCTGCAGTAAATTGAACAACTTACAGAAACATAAGGAGGTTTAATTAATATCTTACAAATCAGAAGATAAATTATTACAAATGATATATAGACAGACTGCTTTTTTCCAATTAATTGTTACATATAGATATATAAGAACATTTATAACTTATCAACTAGACTTTTTATTCATTCAATACTTCTAAACTTTGCCTTGTGATCATCATCCATCTGTTCGTCTGCCAACTATTGAGCTACATATGTACACAAATTAATGGATCACAACTTGATTTGCTTTAAAACATTTTCAATACATCTTTTTTACAATTTTTCTATAATTGCATAAATATCCAATTAAGCAAAACATGCTCTCTGGGCCTCTTTTTTTATTTGTATATTTTATCATATGGAGTAAATAATAACTTGCATACATTTTGGTCATATACTCTATTAAATCATAACATATATTTAATTAGTACATCTAATGGAGTAATTACAGATTTCTATCACCCAGAAAGAAAAAAATTCCAACCTGCCTATCCTTATCATATTTTTTTTAGTAAAAACAGGAAATGCAGTTATTTTTTATTTGGCCTTGCTAAAATTAAGAATAATGTGCATTAGCTCGACAATGATAAGTGTAGGAAAGAAACCATTATTACTGAAATAGGGATGATTAAAATTGTGTTAAGGAATAGGGAGATAGGTATATTGATATTTAAGTGTTTGTCCTAGCATTCCCAGAATGTCACTCCTTATGAACAGGAGTCTGTAGGAGTGTACAAATGACTTAAATAAGTCACCATAAGTGTTTCTTGCACATGAATTCCAAAGGAGACAATGGAATACCAAAAAACCTCAAGTAAAACAAATGTTATGAAGTAGGTTTAATGACGGCATATATTAGTAAGATTGTTGACAAATCTGGTGTCAGATTTTCAAAATTACTAAAAGAAAAAAACATGTGTCTGAAGATACGATCAGAACTTGAAAATGGCAAGTATTTTAGGATTGTCTCAATAAGATGGTAGAAGTATTTTGAGTCGGAAGCTTAGTGGCTGTTGAGTACGTATGTACTAACTGAGCTTTGTGTCCCTTGTATTGAAGGTGGGCCGGATTTGGTCTGTCTCACACAGGTAATGTATACTTCTCCTTCTTATTATCAATTTTAACTAAGCCTTTATACCCTCCACGAGACGGCAGTTGGTATGTATGTACTATGTCTGTTTATTGATTATATTATATATTCATCATTACCTGCGTGCGTGCCTTTGGTTTGTAGAGAGAGCTCATGCCTGGGGAGTTGTCTCCCTTGGTAAGGGGAGGTCTGACAGTTGTCTCCCTTGGTAAGGGGAGGTCTAACAGTTGTCTCTCTTGGTAGGGGAGTTGCCATAAAGAGGTTGTTTCCCCTTTTAGCAGTTTGATTGGTTACTGCAGTACTAAAAAAATCTCCATACTTTCTTAAAAGAAAAAACAACTAATTATATGTTACAGGAAAGAAGAAGGCTTTTAACATTTTTCAGATTTTGTTGTGATAATAGTTATCAAGATCTTTATATTGTAACAATAAAAAGAAATTAAAAGTATTGTTTAATTGAATGAAAATCAGTTTGATGATGTTTATACTTCTAGTTATGGATTTTTTTTTTGTTTTAAAAAAGGAGAGAAAATATAAGATAATGATTTAGGGTATAATGTCACAGCTTGTCTCATTCTTTGAATTGAAGTCACAGATACAGCCGTTCGCCATAGATTTTGCACTCTAAACATTCTACCTCTTACTACACCGTTAATGTTTCACATCTTAAGAGAGAGGGCTCAATGTATATACAAGATAAAGATGTTTATAAGGTTCACTTGGTTTGAAATGCAATTCGTCATTTCCTTTATTTATCTCAATGTTTATAATGCAAATTTTAATGAATTAGGTGACTTTTTTTTTTTTTATCTTTGGTGAAATGGTGCTACAGATTTGGGGGGGAAAAGAAGCTTTTTTTTCTTTTTGAGTAGACTGGACAGTTTATAATGAAGTAGTGTCTATACATTGTTCTGATGATGTGGTCCCTCTGCTTACAACATTTTGGACAGGGTTATCAATGAATCAAGTAAAACTGCTGAAATGTTGGTACCTTTACTTAACATATATAGGCTATGAGGGAGGGATACCGATCTATAAACAATCATTCAATAAAGTGTTGAAGATTCATAATGCTTTGAAACAAGAGAAACCTGTAGATTTTTTGTGAGCAGAGTTTATTTTTGTAATCGTTATCCATTTCTATAGCTTATGTAATAGAAATGAACCTGGATTGAATATAATAGGATAATGTTTATTCTAACCTAGATAGACAATGCATGTAAGGGATTGGGCTAGCCCCTGTTGGGGCCAAGTATGGCTAGCATGCTGCATTGTTTCCATGGTAATACAGCAACATGCACTGGATACTGAGCTGTCAACAGTCAGGTCAACACAATGTCACCAAGGTCTTGTGAGATTATGTCGCCATTAAATATGCAATGCATTCAAATATTTTATTTCAGGAGTTTTGGAAGAAGAAAATCTGTATGCATAATATTAAAATATTCATGGCATCAACATTTGTATTGTTTGTGTTTGTTTTTCAGTTTCATATAAACTGTTGTTACTGAAATGTAGTGAACAAAAAACTCAGAAAAAATCACCTGTCAAGTGTATGTAGGTCGCTCCACAGTGTCACATGACTCCTGTTGCCATGGTAGACATGTTTGCAGTTCCCCGGACATGAACATAGCCTCTAGATCTATTCTACACATTTCTCTACTGCAGGTACCCAGACTTGTAATGAAAGTGTATGTCAATATTAAAACTCTGTCAATGTTTAGTTAATCACAATAATATTCATTGATACTGTGAGACAATGTTTTTTTCTCTGCGATTAAAAAGACAATGCATATTACGATATCTGGTTTGTAGTTCATTGTATGTGTTACAACACATTGATCACGTTCAGACATTTTGTAAAACATTTTCTCTTCTATTCAGTGATACAGGTATAAAACCCCAGTGAGTATCACTGTCTGTATAAATTTCGTTTGGACAAAACTTAAGGAAACTAAATTTATTGAATATATCTTATATAGAAATTATGACTCATTACATTCTGATACCCGAAAGTTGTGAAAGTTAAAAATAGATTCTTCAGTAACAGTCATATTCTATGGTTTACACAATTCTTTCCAGGACGCTTCACCATAACGAGATTTTCTATGTAAGTTTAAAAACTTAAACCGTACAACCTGAATGAGAGTTTGTAAGAACGTTTACAGGTACAGCAGATTGGTATATATGTTAATGTATAAGCATCCTTTTATGTAGAGAACTGTTTTCAGGGGGTGGGGTCAATTTGTATCAAAAGCAAATACAATTTGCAAAATTGTAAATGATATGGTGTATAGGATACTCTACTCAAATTCTTAAAACAAATTAAAAAAATGTATTATTCACTTTTCTAAGGAAAAAATTATTTGTCGATTCACTCTGGTCTTGGAAACACTCCTTTCTCAGAACACTTCGAACACTTGATATAATGGGACATTTCCTAGGATGTGAAATATCTGAATTTGAATATTAATACACATTCCATTATCAAAAAAAATATATTTAAAAGTAGTTCCTTACAATGTGAAGAGAAAGAAATGTTTTTACAGTTTGGTGATGTCACAGGGCCAGAGGTAATGTCAGACAAAACCATCGGCATTCTAAGTTGTGTTCATGTTTATATTGTCCTAACCATGTACATGTAGGTAGTCTTCCTACTAGATACAATGTGAAAAACCCTCTTTCCTCAAATCTCTGTGTTACAAAAAAGTTAACATTAAAGAAACCATTATCTTTAGTATGTTTACTAAACGCTTACTGTCCAAATCTAACATTCACAAGCTCTACCTCATGTTTACTCTTCAGAGCAGTTCATTAATGTGGTGCATGCTGAGAACTTAGGGCCTGCATTTGTTATATACAAATTTGGCCTTGAAAACAATTGAGCTTCCTTCCACTTCATCAACATATTCCCACTGTAAACTTATTTTACTGTTGCTTGATCTGTGACGTCCTCTGTCTAGGTCACGTGGCCTACTACTGTGATGGTGGTGGTGAATGCAGCAGCATGTTCTGTGTATAGTCTTTGTTTGTATGTCACATTGTCATTTATTCAAGGTGTTTTGTATCTGGTAATCGTTATTGATGATTCTCATGTATGTTTAGAGATTGATATTTTATACTACCAACATAGAGCTTTACTTTGCAATTATGTATTCTGCTATCATAAAGTGATGTATTCTCATTTCAGAACATAGCCAACATATATCAAAATTAAAGAAGAAATCGTCCATGTTCTTTTGAATACTCACCTTTATTGTTAGAAACAGATACAAATACCTGGCAATAAGTATTTTCATCCCCCGCGAAACTGGTGGGGTCTGTCTAGCTGTCTGTGCCCATTCTGAATAACAGTTCCTAAACCGTTTCATATATCTGTAGGAACTTGTACATTATCAGGCCAGAGGAACTTGTACATTATCAGGCCAGTTACTAATCAGGCATGATCAGGCCAGTGCTCTAGTTCTGCCTTTTCCTATTGGGGCATTCTCTTTTTAATATTTTTCCTGCTTCCATGGAAATAGCAACAACAACAAAATCACACCTGGTTATTCTGGCACACAACTTAAAAATATTCACAATCTCTACAAAACTTGGTACACAAAACCAGGCAGTACCATATAGTTGTGCCTTTTTTGGAATTCCTATTTTTCAGTATATTTTCTGTTGCCTTAGAAATAAATAGCTAAAACTACAAAATTCACTGTTTTAAAGCTCCTTTAAGAGTATTTGTACACCTGTCAGGCTTACGCCCATATTCTGCCTTTTGCTAACGTTTTGTGTTACCATAGAAACAAATACCCCAAAATACAAAATTGACAGTTTTCTAGTTGAAAAGTATTTATTATATCTGTACCAAACTTGGTATACACATCAGACCCTAGTTTTGCATGTCTTTCTTTATTACCATGCAAACAAAACTACAAAGTAAGCTGTTTCTAAGCTTTTCCGGATAACTCTTAACAGTTCCACTTTCACAAGAAAGTTTCTACACATAAGGCTAGTGCTTTAGTTGTGCCTTTTGCTATTGGGATATCTCATTTTGTCATGGGCCTAGCCTGCACCTTGGGATTAGTTCATAATGCAACCCTGACTTCTCCAAGTGTCGTACCTAGCCCTCGGGACATCGTCTTTTGGTTGTAACAGGAGTTGAGATCTAAGCCTAAGGCCATATATATATATGTAAAGACACATTAGACATGAAGGTCCCTAGAACCTTTAATTCAATCGTTGTTGATAAAGCAAAAGTAAAGCTAAGTTTCATATTACAAAATAAAATAATGAGCAATACAGGCCTTTGGGCATCTTGATTAAATTTGTATTTAATAAACAATCCTTCTGGGATATGTTGTCAAAATATGTTAAGCACTTGCTACTAAGTAGTAGTGATGGACAATCTGGTTAAAGTTATAATCAATAATGGGTTTGTTATGGAGTAAATGGATCGATGATATAATTGTTTTATATTTTGTATAGGCCTGAACACCCTAATGAGTCTTTTGTAACAGCAATGTAGTGACTTCTACTCCACGTTTGGTGGCCTCTTTTTTTTCCAACATTGAGTTTAATCATATTATCAAAATATTCAAAAATTTTATGCATCCTTGAAATTGTATAAGTAATCGATAATTGGAATTTGAAAAGGCAAACTGATCAATTTTTGATTATAAATGATAATTGGCCCATCACTACTTGGCAAGTGTTTTTGGTTCAGTTAAAGGGTGTTGGAGGTTTTTATTAACATACTGGTTTGCATGGCAGGACTAAGTTTTGATAACTTAGTAATCTATTGTTGTACCTAGCTTAGGTTTTATTGAAAATTAACAGTTCTAAGTGCTAATGTTCAAAAACTTTTTATTATTGTTTCTTCTGTTTTCTCTGAGTTTTGCTCTGTTCACAATTACAATATTTTCGGTTGGTTTGTAGAAATTCTTAATTAAAATCCAAATGTGTATGATAAACCCACAATTCAAAGTTTATTATTTCCCAAATCACTTCTGTTTAAAATCCTACTAATAATGACAAACATGCTGATAATATTTTAACCAATACAAGTGCACCTTTTGCATTCTGGCTTTTAGTTTACTGTGCTGATAACTGTTTTGACAATTTTCGTTATTGCAAAGCATTTGCATAGTCTAGTATGGTTTGTATATTGGAATTCTATATTTCTTATTAACATGAAATAATATTTAAATTAAATTCATGAAATTGTTATGTATTGATTTATGCTTAATTATCATTATGGTAAATTTAACTGATGTAAATCATATTAATTATTTACTTTCAATTTGCATACATAAAGTAATAGAAACTATTTGAAGTGTTTTGTGATTAATGACTACAATATGAAGTTTATGTATCTTAATGTAAATTATATACATATGATAGCTGTATTGATTTCCTGTGAAGGCTATGTTCGACTGTACACTGTAGATAACTAACCAACAATATCATAAGTTCACTGATGCATGGATTCTGTGCTAGTCATTATGTATACTAATGATAGATTAGCTTCCAATCTTCTGGTGTATAAATTCTTGGGCTAGAGTAGCCTACGCAATCACATTGAATACAGGATGTGTATAATAAAAATGTGGCGCGGCATCTGTCTTTTCTTAAATAGAAAAAAACCCATGTAGTACTGAATGGATCCATGAAATTAAAACAAATTCCAAATTTGGTGTGGAATATTCCTTGGCCATGGAAGCTCTTGGGTCAGAGGATGGGGCCCTACACGGGCAGTGGTACATCTTCAAAATTCTACTCTTTCAATTCAGGTGAAGGGATTTTAACCTAATTAAGTATAAAAAAGTGAAGTCGTTTTGATTGTTTGAGTTCTATATTGAAAAAATACAGAAGTGGAGTGCAACCCGATTAAGTGACATAGCATAAAAACGTAATATACTTCTGAAAGTGATAACCAGTACATTATACCTTTGCCTGTTATGTATATTTGTAAAATTTAAGACTTTTAGTAATACCATGTTGAATAAAAGTAGCTCCTGGTAATTTTGAGATTCATGTAATCCCAGTAGAGTTGAAAACCTTGATTCTAAAATTACTTCTTCCATGTGAATGAAGGGATCTTGCACATATTTAATCTGGATCATACTTGGGCCATGTTGACTAGTTGTTTTAGACACTGAAGGTAAGGCCCCATAGAAATAGCAGTAAGTCCCCCACATTCTTCTCCTTATGTATATAGATGAAGGGATATTCACTAAATTTGCTCAGGAGCATCCTTCGGCCAAGGAGTGTTGTATACACAGAGGGTGTTTTCTCTTGAAGATGCAGGATGAGGCTCATAGAGGAAAATAGGAAAATCTGTAAAATCCTATTCATTTAGTATAGATAAAGTAGAATTAACAGAAGTTATCAAGAGCGATCTTGGGCTAATGGAATATAATTGTGTATAACAGTTGTATGGATTGTTACCATATTTGGTTTGAAGTATCAATAGAGCAAGTTCTGTCATATTTTGTATGATGAAAATATTTTGCTGTGGTTGCTCAAAAAGCTAGGTGAGTGAAGCAGGTCCTTTAGGCCTCTTGTTCTACCAAATATTAAGGTAGTATTCAATTTATTGAAACCACATGATAACCACCTGAAATTCAAAATAAAAGGATTTTGTTTTAATGTCATCCTCAGTCTTTTTCTACAGTTATCAAATTCCAAATCTGATTATGATATATCATACTATTGTTAATTAATTGAACAGTTGATTGAAGTTGACCTATATTGATTTAATGCTGGACTCTGTTGGATTTTCTATGTTTTTGTATGTGTTGTTGCCATGTCCACTGGCCTCGAAGAATGCTTGGTCTGCTTTGAAATACATTTTTTTTTTTATACTTTTTGTTTTAATCTACCATTTTCAGATGGTGGGCTGTCTGAATTGCCTTTAGTCTTTGGTCTGTCCTTAAAACTTATTTGTTGCTATTTCTGAGGAAGAACGGGACAAGTCTCTTTCTCAGATTTTATATGAAGGACTGTAGGCTCTATTATTTTGTTCATGAACAAGATGGATTTTGAACATTCAAAAGTTTGTTATTGCTATTTTTCAGGGATTTTTCCAAATGTTTTGTCCTTATTTGTACCTGATCATTTTTAAGTCAGAAGAACAAGTTTGTTATGGATATATCTCTGTTACAGTACTTTCTCAAATTTGACAAATGGTTTTGCTTGGGTGTTGTCTTATTTTGAAACTGACCACAGAAGAAAAAAACATGGCAACCAGATGGTTGCCTAGGATTTTTGATAATTATTAATTTTGTTTTAGTTATGCCCAAGAAGTACTAAATTGATCTCAAATTTTAAGGTAGGATTCTTTATTCTTTTGTTGTGGATGTTCAATTTTTGGACTGATTGGAAGAGCATGAGGATGCATGACTGCCAGACAGCCATTTTGAGAATCAGATATAAGTTTGTTACCATTATTTCTCAGAAGGTATTATATGGAGCTTTCTGGTAGTTCCTACCAGGGCTCCTTTCGGTTTTTAGTTGTTCATGTCATTTGTAGCTATGCACACATCAGATTGGACTATTCAGAAAGTAACTGCTCGATCAAGAAAGAAAAAAATGGTTGCCAGAAATAAGAAAACTGTCTTGTTCTGTTTGTATACATTGCTACTTTAGTCAATTTGAAAAATTTGGAAAGGACAATGTCACACACAGAATTATGAAGTGTTGATCATAGTGATTACAGCATGATCTATATACTGTTGACTACACATCATTCCAACAGAGAATTCAGATCAAATTTACATAGAGCCACTGATAACTAGGAGTGCCAACATCCCTGTATTTTTTGTTCTGAGATTTTTATCCAGAATTTTTAAGCGCTACATTGTATTAAAAATAAATTGAGGTACACGCTGATTCACCAAAAATAGTTTTAAGTGGAATTTCATAGTTGCCATCCTACTTATCATTTCGCACAGCCACTAAATCAGAATAGGGTATGTAAAATATAATGCTTGAATTTACACAGAGTACAATTTAAAAAGTGATATATAATAAACTGACATGAATTGGTATTGTGAACTTGTGACTGGTGTTTGAATGTTGTAACATTTATTCTGTCCTCAGCTTTGCAAATATATTCAGTACATTGCATCCTGGACTCAGAAATATAGAGATCACTTCATGCAGTTGTCTGCTTGCTTTGTCCTCCAGCATAAACACTTACATTTCTATTGGTAAGGTCTTCATAAACTACAGGCATAGTAACAAATATCTTATACAACAATCATTTCAAGACCAATTGAAGTTAAGATTTCATGTTACCAAGATGTAGTCTGAATTGGACTTTGCTTGTACTTTGTTGGCTGTATTGTACCAATGTGTTAAGACACCCTGCAAGTGATCTAATCTCACCCTCACATTAACACTTTCACAAATTTTAATATACATACAAGGGCATATTATGAAGAACCAAATTCGACACATGTTATTTAGCATATATCTTTTGATAATTCCTTTTTCTTATCTTAGTGTTATTGTTCTGCAAAAACATGCCTATTACAATCTATAGTCTCAGCAAACCAAGGGGTATATAAGTATTGGAGAGATAGTGTAGTGTGTAATTTGTAGGTCGTTTTTTGTTTGAATTTCAGCATGAGGATGTTGACTAGAAAGGTATTGACACTTAAACCTAGCAGACACACACTATGTACACTATGTGCTGTATTTATTCATTACAACAGTTACCATTTCTCCTGGCTTTTCTTCTTCAAGCTTACAACTTAGTGATTAACCTGGAGTTTATCCAAATCGCCTACCATTTTTGTCATGTGAGATATTTCTTCTTGGATGGTTTTTAAAAAACAAGGAACACCCCAATTATATTTTTATATACAATCTGTACTATAAATCAAACTTTAACATCTTTTTAATGATCCAGTTTGTTCTTGTTTTCACTTATTTGAAATTGCTGTGCTTGTAATTTATTTGTCCATAAAGGATTTTATTGTGTCAGTATTGATATTGTCCACATGACAAAGATGTTTGTTGATTAAGGATAGTTTCCCTTTTAAGCTGAAACTTCTTCTTTTACTTTTGTTCCATTAATTGACTACTTGATTTGTTGCGTTGTCGATGGTTTGATGTGGATAAATGTTAAAGATAATGTGTATGTGCTCTGGGGTTGGATGTTCTTTGTTTGCATATGAAAACTGTTGACACCCATTTCACTATTTAACCTGCTAGATAGACTATATATATATATATATATATATACACACTGGGTAAAATGCTGTCTCTCTTTTATAACTTTACAACTCAGCAGTAATGCATTGCTTTAGTATTTGAAAAGTGAGTTTTCACAAAAAACAAGTAAGTTTTACACAGCTGTGTATCAATTCTTTGTAATGTATCTCTATCAGATCAGTTTCAGTAAATTTTATGTATGAAAGTGAACCAGAATATATGGAAATGATTTTTTGTAAACGATGTAATCTTGGTACCTGTATATTTGTAAACGATGTAGTATACAGAATCTTGGTACCTGTATATTTGTAAACGATGTAATCTTGGTACCTGTATATTTGTAAACGATGTAGTATACAGAATCTTGGTACCTGTATATTTGTGTGTACCTTTTCACTGTTGAATGGGTTTGCGAGTGTCTTGGTCACTAAACTTGGGAACTGATCTGTGCTCATTTACACTTTATAATTATCATGTAGCACATATCATCATCTGTCATCTTTATTGCACACCTTATTCCAATGTAACCAAGTTAACCTGCTACAATATGCTGACTAGCTGAGGATGCTCATAGTAACCTATTCAATGTATATATTGGCATATGCATCTATTCCTTTATCCTGGCCAATTTTGATCCATGGATCAAGGGCATCTTTTTATTCTTTATGTGTTATTATCAAGCTGAGATTACACTGTATCGCAGCGTCCGTCAGTCACCAATGTCTTCCATATTACTTCTGAACCACTTCATTGTCAAATTTGTATTGGTATCCCCAAGGTGGTGAGGATTCAAAATTTTTGATATTGAATGGTTGAACTCCTGTGGGACTGAGGGGTGGGGCCAAAACAGGTTTATTTATTTGGCCATATTGCTTATAGCAACTCCTCCTATGGACCTATGTTATGGGATATCAAATATGATTGGTGGGAAGTATCCTAAAGAGGAGAGGATTCAAAATTGTATACATGTAGAGACTGACCCCAGGGAAGGGGGAGTATAGGGTGGGACCAAAAAGGGGTATTTTGGACATAGTGCTTTAAACAACTTCTATTTTGGAACCTTTCTGATGGATTTCAACCATATTTTGTGGTAAGCATCCTTTGGTGGAGGGGATTCAAAACTGAAACTTTGTAGGGGCTGAGGCACAGGGCCAAAATTGGTTATTTGGTCATGTAATGCTGTAAGTGACTACTCGTCTTTAGCTGATATTATATCATATTTCATATGATCACTTTGGGGCAGTGATATCCAAACATGTACAAAAGGAGGGGAGGTTAATTCCTGGGTCATAACATGGATCAGTTGAGATCCCAGCATATAACCATATACTCTTATATTTTGCCCCAGGCAACTAAGTCTTTTTGGCCATAACTTTGAAACGGTTCAGACCACCACCCTATTACCATACATGTGCATGCTGCAATATTACTTTATTGAGAATATTTTACCATGGTTGCTTAAATATCCAGGTGAGCAGTTCAGGCCTTGTGGACCTCTAATGTAATGATAAAATTTGAGAATACACTGTATTACAGATGAACTGCATACAACTTTCGATCTAACTGATTTTTGAGTACATTCTGACCTGATATAGTTAACTGAAGTATTCATTGGTTGTTGTCATAATCAGCATGGATTTAAACAAATTGCATGATAATGGTTGAACGTGGACTTCTCCCGACCACATTCCAGCAATGTGATGACTGCATATATCACACTGTCCTGGTGGTGCTAGATTCAATGTGATTGAAAGCTTCTAGTTCTAGATTTTATATTCTAAACACTCCTTATTTCATGTTTGTGCTTGAATATGGTATTCAGTAATAAAAAGTAAGTTTGATACAACAGGTAATATAACACTGGAGTATTGTTTTTTGAAACAGTCATTTCTGATTGAGTTATCTCTCCATTTTTCGAGAAAAGATTATTAAAAGACGATGCAAATTTATGTTGTTACAGATATTATTGAAACTAATAAAATACATTATGATTAAATCTGATACAAAATAAGGGGAAGAAACTCCAGCGGAAAAATACCATGCTAAGTAATGGACATGTTAAGAAGCTTAACAACAATATTTTACAAACTGTATGCTTTGTATATAAATTGTATAAGTCAGCAGTATAGTGCATGACTGGTCCCTTTTCCATTGAACTTTATGGGATAAAGGGTTGACATGGAAACAACCACTAAGTAGTCACGTTAGTGTGTTATTAACTACGGCATTGCATGCTGTGTGATGGTCCAACATTAACACATCCTACCCTAATCATTGACAGCAGTTTTGTAGTATCTAGCTGTGATCAGTCTATATTAATTCTAGATATCAATCTATACTCAGAATTTCTCATAATTATATAATATACAATAGTGTACTATAAAAATCAAACCCCAACTGTTTCTGTACAGCATTTATTTGTGTATTGTATACTTCTTTCTGTATTGTAGCATTTATACAAATAGCATATGTAATATACTGCATGATGTTACACTAAGACATGGGTTTATGTATAATGAATGTAGCACTAAACAGAGGGGTTTATGTATAATGAATGTTACACTAAACAGACGGGTTTATGTATAATGAATGTTATGCTAAACAGAGGGGTTTATCTATAATGAATGTTACACTAAACAGAGGGGTTTATGTATAATGAATGTTACACTAAACAGAGGGGGTTATGTATAATGAATGTTACACTAAACATAGGGTTTATGTATCATGAATGTTACACTAAACAGACGGGTTTATGTATAATGAATGTTACACTAAACATAGGGTTTATGTATAATGAATGTTACACTAAACAGACGGGTTTATGTATAATGAATGTTATGCTAAACAGAGGGGTTTATGTATAATGAATGTTACACTAAACAGAGGGGTTTATGTATAATGAATGTCGAATAACGATTGATTTCCCATTCCCTTTCCCCAGAAACTTACTATTTCAGAGCATCTCACACAAAAGATATTCATTTATATTTGTTGGTGAATTACTTCCCTTTCTACATGACCTATTAAATATATAAAGAGGCTGAATTAAGTGTCACAAATTCATTGATATGATTTTTGACGAAGTAAGTAATAGTGTGTTGTTTATTGTTTAGGCTATCGTGATCTCGTCATGTTTTGTCATGTTTAAGGATTATTATAATAATATAAGAACAGATGGATTAATAACGTGTTATTGGTAAATGTCTTTATCTCATTTTTTTTTTGTCTTTTCTGATGCATTAGAATTCTTCATCGGCCAAATACATGCATTGAATACTCTATGCACACCAACAATGAAGTTGATGAAGATAATTATGACAATAACCTTATATATGAATAATCTGTGTTATTTAAAATACTAAAACAGCTTTGCGCTCTATTGAAATTTTGAGACAGAAAAATCAATTGTTCAGATACTTAATTATGAAATGGGCCATTATGAAATTGCCAATTATGAAATGGGCAACTGGTTGATGTGATGGATAAGCCTATTTGTATGTATGAGATGTTTTGCCTGGTAGAAGAATTCTTTGTGTCTCTTGTCACTGTGTGTACCCTTGGTATTATATGATGACAATATTTGTTGCACACCTTGCTCCTCCCATTACCTACACAATTCTTCCCACAGTGCTAATCAATGTGACCATATATATTCAGGTGAACATAACAGGGTCCTGAAGGACGAGAACAGTCTCCATACCATAAAAAGTTAATAAAAGTCTTGCTGTTCTCGACAGTTTACACACATACACACACACACACACACACACATATATATATATATAATAAAAAGGGATTA
Organism: Mizuhopecten yessoensis; assembly: GCF_002113885.1. Lineage (NCBI taxonomy): Eukaryota > Metazoa > Mollusca > Bivalvia > Pectinida > Pectinidae > Mizuhopecten > Mizuhopecten yessoensis. The sequence goes on from NW_018408507.1 coordinate 790,369, forward strand.
AATGTCCATGTGAAGGAAGTAAATATAGAAAAAATAAGATTAACGACCGACTAAATATATATATGTAGAAAGGGAATTAATCTCCTAGAGGAGATGAAAGTACTAAAGACTCCTTAAGGATTTTTCTTTTTTATAATATATATATATATATAAAGCTTTGCTATTTCACAATTGGGAGATGCAAAAAAAGGAGATCCAAATTAGTTCTTCTGAAGATAGAAATTTACTCTTTACAAAGGGAAGAAAAGGGCTGACAAGCTTTTAAAAATAAATGGGTAGGGGGAGGGGCTAGAGTGCAATATCTTTTATTTTTTGGACTTAAATAAAACTGCAACCTCTATTAGCAACAACAGTGGCAAGTAAGCCATCCCATGTATAGGGAGTGCTATTATTGCCTTGTGATTGTTTGGCCTCGCGTGTGATGTAGGTAGTAGTAACATGTTCATTTTCTTGGTGTGAGCTCCTACTCGGACAATACTGATGGACACTCTATTTAGTGCTGTTATGATTTTGATTGTTTTGTTTCTATATTTGTTTCCATAGTTTCATTTTGTTCCTTCGCAGGTGATTACCTTTGTAACTGTAATGCTAGCTCATTTACTGCTTCTGTGTAACTTTGTAGTTCTGCTGTTTTTAATATTCCCTGTTTCTTTTATACAGCCCACTTACTATGGTGTAGTGTAATATACCTACATAACGGGGGAGTACTTGTGGTAATGCTGTAGGGCAGTCCCTGTATTGTAGTGGTGGGGCCAGAGATATTGTTAGAGATGAGGAATGTTCGGCAGAATTATCAATTCTATCTTGATTTATCTGACAAAGCAAAGCTTTCTGAGTTAAATGTTGCACAAAACATGTTCATCTGGACAAGTTTACAATACTAGGAGGACCCGTAACAGCTTTGTGTAGGTCATATGGAACATTACCATGGTTTCCTTAACTTTAACTTATATATATAATCGTGTATTAAAAAGTGTCATAAACTAACTAATTTATAAGGACATATTCTTGCATGTTCTTTTAACTATTGTTAGATGAGCTGAGTCAAAGGCTCAAGTAATCTATTGCAATCATTTTTTGTCTGTTGTCGTCAATTTGATGTTTTCCACCTAAAATGAAACATTATTGAAGGGATTTCAACTAAGAAGGGATGATCTATTGATGGTCTGAAAAAGTGTGCTACTTGTTTTTTGTTACTCAGAAATCCAATATGACCTTTACAGCTGCCATTTTGAAAATCAACTTCAAGGCTAATTTAACTGAACCATGCTGGTTCTAACAAAGTGTTGTTCTATTTCAAGTTTGTTGGAAATCCAGCTCGGTACAACTCAGGTGCATGTTAAAGGTCCAAGGGCAAGTGTTAGATAAATGTCCAAATAAATGTGAAAACGGTAAATTAATGCAAATTTGATTTGTGTAAATTGTTCCTAGTTCATATGGTAAAGCTAGGTATACTAATGTAATTGTTAATGTAACATTTTGGCTGATCATGGTAATGGTCCATCACATCCTGGTGTGCACGCCACCATACATGTATACAGATATATCACCTAGTGTAGTTATGGGACACTGCCTACAAACATTTCCTTTGAGACCTGCATATGTATGTTAGTTTTACCTGACTGACTCTGCTGTATGATAGACATTAACCTGTGCTAATTGGCTTGTATCCCTCTAACACAACATGGCCAAACACAGCTTCATGTATCAAAAAGTAACCAACACAGTAGGAGTTTGGTGGATTGGGAATTTATCATTTTAAAAACAGTTAGTATGCATCTTTTAACAACATTTTCTCATAAAAAAAATCAAACAAATATTTCGTTCATTAACTTTTCAATTACATATTTGGTAAAAATAAAGATACATATACATGAGGTCTTAATATGACCAGAAATATTTAAGATTTCATTTTAGTTTGTATTACTTGACCATCTGAGTTTACTTTCCTATGAGAAGCTGTGAGTGTCCTCCCCTTTGCTGGCACAGTTTGGCCACTTGGTGTTTGTTGTTGTACCATCAATGATAATATTAGTACTGGATTATACCATGCTTGGGAAGGTTTTGATTTTTCACATTTTACATGTTATTTTAGATCACAACAGATTCATTTTTTTTTTAAATATACCATTTTTTATTCTTCAATGTTTATTTTATTAATTTATTTGTATTGTATTGTATGACATTTTGCTCCTGTTTGGTCTGTTATGGAGACGACCTGATCAAATTCATTGAAAATAAGAGTCATTTGTACATGTCTATACCCTATATGCCTAAAGGCTTGTTATAAGCCAGATCACATGAATGTGTGAGGATATGACTTTGGCTCAACACCTGTGTAATTGATGCCTTGTATTTGCAGCTAAAGAGGGCAGAGCTAATTCAGATGGAACAAACAGTCACAGGTCCAACCATGAGGTGAGGCAGCAGTTTAGAGTTACTTGAGTATCAATGTTTAGCTCACCTGCCGTATGAGTGTGAGATTATCTCATAGGGCAGTGTCTGTTGTCTGTTCCACCATTGTCCAGCATCAACTTTTCATAATGTTCCCGCCATATAATGGCAGGGAATATATAAATATTTTCACCGATGTGTACATGTACTATGTCTGTGCATGCATGCTCAGGATAGAAACAAATCTAAATGTCTGGTGCAGTGATGATTATGGACGTTGGATACAAAATACTGCAGGCGAGGAACCTTATCTAGATAGCTACCAAATGCTCTATTGTAAGCAATCTTCCGTAATTAAAACTACAAATTAGCACTACATAAAAACACTCAGTCTCAAAAATAATGAATGGGGTACTGGCCAGGTGTTGGAATTGCTGCACCTTTTGAACAACCATCAAAAAAACACTGATGTAATTTTTGAGAAATTTAAGGTAACATAAACTCAACTGCCCAAAGAGTAAGTGTGTTATGTCACAATGTTTGTTGCCAAATTTTATATAAAAGACTTGTCCAGAATGACTGGAAGGATTTTGACCGAATTTTGTTGGGGGGATTCCTGAGGCAAGATGACTCAATTTTGTATAAACAAAGTGCATGCCCAACCCCATGTGGCAGAGGGATGGGTCACTATCCATGACAATAAGGTACAGTCAACCTTTTGTTGACGACAGTGATGGCACAGCTGAGCACTCTACATTATTTTGGATTTACAGATATGAAACGTGCATTGATTTTTGGAAAAGTTTTGCCAAAATGTCTAAATTTTGTCTAGATTTATTTTCACCTCCCAGTCACAGATGGTTGGTCGTGTGTTTTAAATTGAACCTAAATTGACACAAAACTCCTATTGAAAAAGAAATGCTTGTTTTTTCCAGAAAACTTTGTTTAAAAGTTAAACCAGGCATGATTCATTCAAACAACTGCAAGATTATACTTTGTTGTAACAACTTACTCTTTAAAAAAAAAACATAAATACTTCGACTTTCATAATTCCATGAAGCCTCTAGCATACTGTGATAACACACTTATTTGTTGAAGTAAATGCCCTTGACCAACTTTTAATAGCAGTAAAATGTGTCTTCATATTCCAAAAACAAGAGAATCAATTATGATATTTAGGGTTAGCTTGCTTGCTGTCAAGAAAGTTTAAATAAATCTGATGTTGAGCCACTTTGAATCTCAAAGATGTGGATGTGTTTGCATTGGATAAAAGGTGAGCAATACAGGTCCACCAAGAGGCATAGGATAATGATTTCCAGGCAGTAGCATGTAGGAATAAATTACCTTGACTACTATTAGTGTCACAGAGCTTAAATGTGCTGAAACCTTCAAACAACTTTGGAAGAGCCAAGAGGCCTAGGAATGTTATATTTGGCCTGTAGTTTGTGTGAAATTATATGAAGCGTAGGATTTAAATGAATGACCAAGTGGAGATTGTAAGGTGTAGAGTAATACAATCTTCCAACAAAGATTATGATATATATAGGGGAATGATATTTATCTTATTTAGATAAATTTGACTTTGATTCTCTTTGAAAGTCGTAGAGGTGAGAAATGCAGATCCAATGGGCCTCTTTGTTTTAATATATCAGGACTAGGGTCAGTTTCTTACCCAGTTTCACCAGATTGTTTCACAATTCACAAAGAATGAACATTTAAATACATTTAATTCACCACTCGTATTAAATTATAAAACAGGAGACCAGAAGGAGGATTAAGGTGAACCTTAACCGCCTAGATGTGACCAAGGTTGACAACTCTGGTGATGGGAAGAATCATGGCAAGTCGGACCACACAGGGGGGGACAACAAAACCAGCCATGTGGATCACATGCATGCCTCCGTGAAGATCAGCAAGACCTCCGAGAAATCTGCAGCAAACCAGGTACAGTATCTAATCAGAAAAGAGCCCTATAAGGGTCTGGGTCTCGTAAATCTTTAAAGGGTCTTTATAATGGTTCTTTTTCTGTAAGTTAAGTCCATTGTCCAAATTTGCTTTGAAGCATCCCTTGGACCAAGGGAAATTCAGTTTTGTATCAGCAGAGTTGTGAAATCCATCCCCTCTCTTAATGAAGGGATTTTAACTGATTTTGGTCCTGTTTAACATACTCAAACTACTTTTTGAGAGCTTAAGTTCCTAGGCCTCTTGTTGATGAACAAAGTTGGTACAATTCCTGGGGTTGACATGGTTGCACCTTGATAGAAGAATTTTGAGTGTAAAGCTACATATGTTAAAGATCTCCTTCAAATTAGTACATAAATACATAACGGGCATGGAGAAATGTATATATCAATAAAAACAAGATTAGCCACTTGAGATTTTCTCCTTATATTAACCATCCTAATTGCCCTGGATGAAAACATGCAAAGGATCTTATTGTTGGAGAAAATGGAGTACCCAGAGAAAAACCAACTTATTGGGCAAGTGATATAACTTGTGACTTTTCATGTCCAATTGGGGAACTGAAGCCCAGCTGTCTTGGTGAAAGGCGAGTGCACTATCCATTGTGTCTATTAATCATCCTTACAAAACCAATTCACTCCTGCTATCAGGATTGGCCCTTGTGTCAGTGCCTGTTTCTGGAAACTTCAATCCAGACTAATAATGTGGAAAAGGATGAAATCTCCAACTGTATGACCATATGCATGAAGAGAAAAACACGAGCATGCTACAAGAATTTGCACTTGGGTCTAGCCCTGCCACTTCAGACTTAGTCTTTGGGTCATAACATGATATGTTTGAGATTCCATCCCATAATTCTATAGAAACAACTGTGGTACCAATATTTCTCCAGGGTCCTCCAGCCAGCCCTGGGATACTTGTTCCTTGGGTCATAACTTGGGGAACAGTTGAGATCTCATCCATATTTCCATATAAATGCTTGCTTGACATGAAAAGAGTTGTGCGCTCTTACTACAAGGATTGGCCCCAGAATCTGGCCCCGACCCTTGAGATGTACTTTCTGGGTGATACCACAGAAACTTTTGAGATTCCCACCCTATTGCTTGGTATGAAAAAAGAAAAACTAACCTTGACTGTCCTTGAGGTTTAGACTGCTATTGGAGACTACTTTCTTGTTATATGTTCTCAGCTGCTGGTATTTCTGGTACTATTTTGATACATTTATAATTTTTATACGCTGTCAAAATTTTTGACTGAACATATTATGGTATGGGGAGTCCGTCTGTCCCCACAAGATAACTCGCGTAAATATTGTTTTGATGAAACTTGGTATGCATGTATATTATAGGAAGCCTGATGCTTAGTTCGAACTTGAGCAAAATTCTTGCATAATTAATTAGTGTACTGTGCACGTTTTGGTCAATTTCCAAACTTTACTTTCCACAAAATTACTTGCTTAAATATTGTAATTTTTTTATGAAACTTGGTGTGCATGTGCATTACACAAAGGCTGACGCTGAGTTTGAAGTGTAGCAAAATCCATGCATTTTTGATTGGTTGAGTTTCTGCACAATAACTAAGGTGAAAAGAACCTGCACATAATTTATTACCATATTGCTATCTAATTGGTCAAAAGCTTTTGTACAAGAACTTGGTCAAATATACCAGGATTCTGATGGATGTGGTCAGTATTTACACTCTGACTAATAGGGAAATCTGCCTGTAATTCATTAAACTAAATCAAATTTTGAGGGTCATGAAGGATATATGAAATACATATGTTGATTTAGCTAAAGTTGGTCAAGTTCGGTATGTTTTCTCCTGTCACACATCAGTAATGAGTAATACAAATGTTGTTTCTTCTCCTTACTTTTCCATATTTTTATACATTTAGATACAATAATGCATCAAAGATTTTTAGTTTGTCAGATTGCCATGGGGAAGTAGTATATTTTTCTACCCTGCAATAATCTTGATGACAGATTTCAAATCAAAAAGAAAATTCCAATTGAGTGATTAAACCTCATTTGTCTCTTATATAAAGGAAGGGGCTGAAATGCAATGCGCAAAAAAATGGTAATTTGGGTGAATTCAAAATCTTATTCCTTCTGATAAGTTGATCATATTTCAACCAAATTTATATAAAGGAATAGTGTTGCTGAGACAGTGAAATACGAAATGGGAATTTATTTTAATGTGAACGAAGTCACAGACAATCTTGGCCCTTTATTTTACTTTACTCTTTAAAAATAGTAAATGTATATACTGTACTATTAGACTCAATGTCTAAGATCTGATTTAATTTGAATATTTTTTCCCAACAGTTATTCATTCTTGTTTTCAGGTGAAGGCAAAGGTAGATGTCCTTTCTTCAATAAAGTTGCCAGATGAATCACTGGCTTCAATCCAGAATCCAGATGAATGCCTGGCTTCAATTCAGATGCCTGTTGAAATGCCAGATGATTCCTTAGCCTCAATCAAGATGCCAGAGGAATACCTTGCTTCTATTAAGATGCCTGATGAATGTCTTGCTTCCATCAAGATGCCAAATACAGGCCTTGCATCAAAGCAAGATCAGAGGTACAGCAAATCAACCTTGACCTTTGACCTACTTAATTCCTAGTTCACCTAACAATGAATAAATGAAAGAAAAAAAGCATATACAAGGCAATTTTATGTACAGATCTACACCATATTTCCTGTGAAGCATCCTTGGTTCTTGAGACATGGGAATATTTTGTTGAATGTCTAAAGGAGAAATGATTTTACCCCTCGCACATGATAGGCCAAAAGCGAAGTATACATCATGCTAAAAGGACTTGACAATAGGGACTTAGTCCCTGCTTCATATCTTGGAAATGGCGAAGATCCCTAAAACTAAATTTACTGCTACTTAGAGATAACTTTAACCATGCTTATAGGATAAGCTTCGGGTCTGGCCGTTTAAGACTACTTTTAAAAGACTACTGATTTAAAGCAGTCCTCCAGGCTGCCCATCTACGACATTCAAGCACCCGAGACAGATCTTAGGCAGCCTTTCTCTTGTTAAGCATGAAAAGACAAATATAGTCATGCTATTATTATGTTTTGCTTTGGGGTCCAGCCCTGCTCCTGGTCCCCGTATCATAACATGCAAACCCTTTTTTTAGCTCACCTGCCCGAAAGGGCAAGTGAGCTTATGCCATGCATGGCGCAGCGTCCGTCATCCGTCTGTCTACTTTTAAGTAGATTTTGATTAAATTTGGTCTGAAGCATCCTTGGGCCAAGGGGACTCAATTTTGTATAAACGGTGGGTTTAGCCCCCTGGGGGCAGAGAAGCGGGGCCCAATAGGGGAAATAGAGGTAAAACCATTAAAATCCTTCTTCTACCGTAGGGATTAAGGTATTTTATCCTCATTTATTCTGGAACATCCTTGGTCCAAGGGGACTCAATTTTGTATATAAACAGTGTGTGGTCCCCTGGGGGCACAGGTGTGGGGTCGAATAGGGGAAATTTGGCAAATTCTTTAAAAAAAATCTTCTTCTGCAGTAATAGGATTTTGTCCATATTTGGTCTAAAGCATCCTTGGGTGAATGGGACTTTATTTTGTATAAACGGTTGGTCTGACACCCCCTTGGGGCAGAGAGGCGGGGCCCAATAAGGGATATAGAGGAATAGCTTTAATATCCTTCTTCTGTTTGGATGAAGGTATTTTGACCAAATTTAAACAGTAGCATCCTATGGGGAAGGGAAATCAATATTGTATAAATGGTGGGTCTGACCCCTCTGGGAGCAGAGGGGCGGGGCCAAATAGGGAAAATAGAAAAATAGCTTTAAAATCCTTCTTCTGTAGGAATGACAGGATTTTGTTCATATTTGTTCTAAAGCATTCTTGGGTGAAGGGGACTTAATTTTGTATAAACGGTGGGTCTGAACCCCCTGGGGGCAGAGGGGCGGGGCCCAATAAGGGAAACATAGCAATTTCTTCAAAATCCTTCTCCTTTAGGAATGACAGGATTTTGTCCGATTGCATATAAATTGTAAACCCTGACTAACCATGTAATAATACATGTACACTACCAGCAACATCTGGCTATTTCAACTTCAATTTTGCTAACATTTCCAGGTGAGCGATGCAGGCCCTCTGGGCCTCTTGTTTGAAGTTCAAATGAAGAAAATGGGGAGCAGTACCGGTCTATAGGGCCTATTGTTAAGACGTTAACCTGGACATCTGATATTATGTTGCTTGAATTAAATCTTTTAATCAAATTCTAAATTTGTTTCATTTGCTATTTCAGAGAAGCCGAGTTGGCCAGTAAGGAAGATCCGAACAAAGCAGGGGGTGTTGTGTCTTTCTCCTTTAAGAAGACTGGTGCCAAAATATCATCTGCTGCTGTGTTTAAACATGAAGAAGAAGAAGACAAATCAAAATTGGTGGAGGCTGATGGACCACAGCCTTCACTGGTTTCTACTAATGAGTCGGCATCACAAGAGGAGCAGCATTCTGTCAATGAGGAGCACACACAGGCAAAGTCGTTGGGGTCATTCATCAAGGTCATGAACAAAGAGGAGACTATGGAGCTGGACTGGCCAGTTGCAATGGTGCAGTATACAAAAACAGAACCTGTCATTGGCTATAGCTGTGATCCTCTGATCTTTGACTTCAATCAGTTATTGGCCAAGCCAAAGCATGATGTTGTCTCAAAGGAAGTGGAGACACCAGCAGTTACTACAGAGGTTGATCACAATGTAGTCAAGTCCACAGTGGAAGTCACAGAGACAGAGGACACTGTGATGGACGATGTGTCAAAGAAAGATGAAAAAGCTGCCAAGAAGAAAAAGAAGAAGAGTAAAAAACATAAAAAATCAGCCAAGAGCAACAGCACAGCTCAACTAGGATCAACAGAAGCCGATGGGAAAAAGTCCTCAGAAAAACGAAAGAAGAAAAAGAAACGTAAGAGCAAACACCATGAACCAACAGAGGAAGGAAAAACTGATAAACATACAGGGGAGAAAAAAGATGAGAATGAAGACCAGAAAAAGTCTCATGGCAAACACAAGAAGGACAAGAAAGTTGCAGAATCAGAAGGTAATTCTAGAGGAGGAAGTGACGAGTCTGGGGAAGAAGGTCACAAAAAGTCAGCTAAGCACAAGAAACATAGACACAGCAAAAAGTCCAAAAAGAAAAAGAAGAAACAGCATGGTAATGAGAAGAAGGAGGAAGCCTCAACGAAAGATTCCGTAAACCAAGAGAGTAAAGATAACCCTAAAGATAGTGAAAAGGACACCACAAAGGAGCTGACTAAGGACCATTCAAAGGAGCAACAAAAGACAAAAACCACTTCTGAACACAAGGTAGACTCCAAACCGAGCCACAAGAAGACAGAGATTACTCCCAGCAAGAGAATTAGAGAACTCAGGGAGAAAAAGGAGCAATCAGATTCTTCAGATGATGAGGAAAATATGAGAGAACGAAAGAGGAAGAAAAGGAAGAAAAAAGTGGATGGGAAGAAAGTAGATAAAATTAACGTTAATAAGTCAGCTGATGGCAAAAAGCCAGTGGAGAGAGTGGCTGTAAAGCGTAGCTACACTAGTGAAGAGTCTGAGTGTGAGGTAGAGGTTAAAAAACCAGGCAAGACTCCTACCTCAGACAGGAGTAAGAGTTCACCTGCTTTGGCGACTGGAGCAATCGGCAAGAAAATAAAAAAGGAACCTGGCAGTGGTTCAGAGAGACAAAGTTTGACTTCGTCAGTGCGTAAACGACAGACGAGCGAGTCTAGTGTAAATGAGACCACTCCTGTGTCAATAAAGAAACAGAAAGTTACACCAGTACAAGTAAAGGTGGAGACATTGGTGGAAAACTCGTGGAATAAAATGGAGAATATGATCGAAATGAAAGCAACAGATGATAATACTAAATCAAAATGGGATACAAGTGACAGTGAAACAGAGGCTTTAGGTGACACTTCTCTTGCCAAAGAACCAAAAGTTCTTGTCAAAACAACACCTGTTGTCAACACAAAGCTGGTCTCACCTGAGATGAAAAAGACGGCACACAATCCAGCTGCACAGCAACATGTTGCAAGCAAACCAACTCACTTGACTATGTCTGTTTTACAAAACCCAAGTGGGCACCAAAAGGTTATGTCAGATTCAAAAAATGCGCTTCATAAGAAAAAGGAGGTACGCAAAAATTCAAGTCGTTCTCACTCTAGGAGCCGACATCGTCACCGTAGATCCTATTCCAGGAGTTACAGTCGGTCAGGAAGTTCTTCATACTCATCAGACTCTAGTCATTCAAGATCAAGCACATATAGCAGGTCGTATTCCCGTAGCTCACGATCTAGATCTCGGTCCCACAGACGATCACGGAGGTCTAGATCATATAGCAGTTATACAGACGATAGCTATAGTTCTAGGTCACGATCTAGATCGTTCAGGAGTCATAGATATTCCCTGTCTAGTTCATACTCACGCTCAAGGTCAAGATCAAGAAATCATCACTACAGATCATATTCAAGGGGAAGTAGTAGGTCAACTAGTTACTCTAGATCAAGGAGCAGATCTAAATCATACAGACACTCTCGATCTCACAGAAGGAAAAGGTCCTCAGACTATAGTCGGTCTTCACGACGTTCTAGTGTGTTGGATGATGAACCCCGTAAAAAAATTAAAGAAGAAAAGAAAGTGAAAGAGGAGAAAAATGACAAGGAGACAAAATCTGATCCCCTTGACATCCCTCTACCTGATTTCAGCAAAGAAGATGACACAAAATCAGCAGAAAACATTGCCCAGAAAATCAAGGAGAAGAAACAACAACACTCAGATTTGGTTAAAAAAGGTATAGCAGCTAGTGTAGAAGCAGAGAAGGAGAAAAATACATCAGACACAAAGGATTTCTTTGACATTCCTTTACCAACAGTGGAGGACAAGTCAGGAGCACAGGACAAGCCAGAAAACACATCAGGAAATTATCAAGGACCTATCCTTCCTCCCCCACCACCCCCACCCTTGGGGATGGACCCCAACCAATCAAACATGCCTCCACACTATCATGGTCCCATGGGACCCCATGGACCTCACAGTGGTCATCATGGACATCATGGTGGTCCCCATGGACCGTATGGACATCACGACGGACCACACGACTACCACCCAATGTATGATGGACCGGGAGGATATGATGGTCCCCATGGACCTGGTGGTCCACATATGGGTGGGCCTCACGGGCCAGGTGGACCACATGGACCTGGTGGGCCGATGCCACAGAACATGCGGGGACCACCACCTCACCATATGGGTGGACATCCACACATGGGCCCACCTCATAATATGCACCGTGGACCACACATGGGACATCCTCGCAACATGGGCCCACCACCAAATAATATGGGCATGAGAGGCATGCCACCTCATCGCATGCCACCTCCAGGCCAGAGAATGTACCAACCCCCTAACAGAATGGGACCACCACATGGCCACAATATGGGGCTTCCCCCACACATGCAGAATATGCCACTTCCACACATGGGTCTTCCACCACACATGGGAGGACCAAATGACCCATACAACACAGGGCCACGTTATCCATATCATAATCCAGACATGAAAGATCCAACAAAGGACAAAGACAAGGAGCCTCCTCCCCTTCCTCCCTCCCGTTCTCCCTCACCTCAGCCTCCTCCACCAACCAAGGAGGAGGAGAAGAAAGTGGAGGAGATTGTCACTAACCCATCTATTGTGATCCCTCCTGAGCAAATAGAGCAGTATAAGCGTTTACAGGAGCAAGCCCAGAAGCATGCAGTGAAACAGCTAAGACGACAGGCCAAACAAGAAAAGGGTGAAGCCATAAGTGAATCCTCCTCTTCAGAGGAGGAACCAGAAGAGGAAGAGAATGTAGAGGAGCAATCGATAGTGTCCGTGGATGAGGATCAGATCTCGATAGAGGAACTACAGCAACATCAGCAACAGCCCACACTCATTGCCATACAGTCCCCTGTACCACAACAGACAATTATGTTAGCACAGCCGTCAGCTCAGCAATCTGTATTGTCCCAGCTACAGATGGCTGGTATGGCGGGCATGGGACATTCTCCGCAAATCATGACCACAGCCAGTGGTCAGCACTTCATCATCCCTCATTCAGCTGCTGGAGGGCTTGTACCCATTCAGGCTGGGGCACCTATGATTGCGGTCCCCCAGCATGCAGGACTACAGCCTGTGAATGCCCTGGCTGCTGCAGCTGCAGGTGCACAGCCAGCTCACATCCCTGGATTTATGCAGGCATCACCACAGTACCACCTGACGCACGCAGGACATGGACATGGGATCCCGATAGGGGCCCAGCCTACTCTCATATCACATCAACACCAACAGATTTTCGCCGCTCAGCAGCAGATGGCTGCAGCAGCAGCAGCAGCAAGTGCTGGACCCACTGTCCATCTGCCTCAGCACTATCTGGCAGCAGCACATGGTGCTCAACCAGTCATCGTGGGCAACCATCTGCTTATTCCACGCCTCGTACGTCCTCACTTATAACAAATCAAATGCACTCTGCTTATCTCAGCTTTATAGGTCGGAATTGTGACAGGTCCAGATGAATTCTTTTTGTCCAGTTTCACATGTTACAGGTGGTGACAACACCTTTAATCATGCATAGATCAGTGCTAAATGGATGTGCCAAATGTGAGGGGTTATTGGTTGTGGAACAGTGTGTGCAAGCTAACCTGGTTATTGACAGTCACTTACTCCGCCCTAGTGTTGAAATGTTCCTTAATTGTACAGTTTTAGTGCAATACATTGCTATATAAAGCTTGTGTTCTAGCTGAACCACACTTAAAGAGACGAGTGTTCATTGTGATAAAGCAATAATGTGTGCATGACAAGCTCAGAGGACAAATGGAATTTACACTATTTAAAAGACGTGGGTGATCTCATTTATTGTGGGTGGAAAGAAGGGGGCTGTTAATTTATTACGTTCAAAATAATAAGGTCCATGACTAGAAATCATAAACAATATACACTATAGATACATAGCTCCTCAAGTTAACTGCATACTTAAGTATTCATTACAGATGGCAATGGTGACTGGAGATGATTCAAATTTTTAATATGCTATTTATTTTGTTTTCAAATGAATGGAAATGTAAAAAATAAATGTGTATGATTGGAACATGAGTTGAGATGAAATGTGTTTGACACAGATCTGAATGATTAATCTGTTTGCCACTGATACTTCAAAACATTAGGGTTTATATTTTCCTGTTTGATTACACAAGGATAGTCAACTATGTAGTTGATTTACATATCCTTGAAAAAATGGTCAGATTTCAACAATGTTATTGTTTTTGTTCCACAGGAGCAAGGTGTTTGTCGTCCGTCTGTCGAGATCCTTTCTAAGTAACCAGATATTTAACAATTGAGCTCCAGTAAGGACGACAACACGTATACTACCAGAAATGACCCTGTGGTAATAACCCATAGAAGTAGTCGGGATCCCCACCCCATTACTCCAGAGATTGGCAGTATCCCTAGGGAACTGGATCTATCAGGGAAATGGTTGAGATTTCCATCCCATAACCATATATGAAAGAGAGGAACACTCATGCCATCAGGATAGGTCCCAGATTCTGGCCCTTTGGTCATAACTAGGAAATGGTCGAGATCACTCTATAGCATATATATGTGCTGGCTGGGCAAGAAAAGGTGAACACGCAACCATGCTATAAGGTTTTTAGCTCACGGTCTGACATTTAGCCCCAGGGTGATAACATGGAAATAATTCATATTATAAAAATATATTACAAATTTCTGCCAAATTCCCTATGAAAGGTGTCATCCACTGGGTGACTACTGCATAGTCTAAAATAGGATTTGCATTGTTACTTTTAAGGTTTGAATATTTTTCCATATTGCCTGGTTATAACTTTAGTCATTTGAAACGTGAAAATAAGAATTAGCAAATGAAATTATGTAAATTGGTGTGAATTATAGTCCAGCATTAAATTATTAATTCATTGTATAACTTAAATTATTTCTATGTACATAATTTTTATGTAAGATTATTGTAGGCTACTCTTCATGGAGGTAGTTGCCTTTACAATGATAAACATGTATATAGACTCAATGTTGTGTTGAGTGATAGATAAGAACTGGCTTCAGGACAGTTAACTATTGAAGTGTATTAATATATAAGCAAGCAAATTAAATTGTCTGTCACCTTTTTAATACGAAATCTTCTGAAGAACCTTTGGCTATAGGGGAACGATACTTGGCTTGTAACTTATTTGGATGAAGCCAGTTAATGTTTATAATGTTAAAATGTTGGGGGGGGGGGGGTTATTTGGGCCAAATATGTAAATAAAAAAAATAAAAAAATATTCTGTACATATCCCATGATTTTTTTTAACTAGGAGATATCCATCAAATGGAAAATAAAAAGATTGTATACAGAAAGTATTTGACATTTTTGTTTCATTCCTTCGATCAAAGTGGACATTCATAGGCTTTTTCATGAACATATGCAGTGATATTCCGACCATATTGATAGAACTTTGATCTGTGGTCTGAAACCTTGGCCAGTTTGAATCAGGTGTCCAATGTGAACTAAGGGTTGATAAGGAGTTGAACTAGAGTAACATCATTAAGTCTGTAACTTGCTAGGAAAACACATTTTCCATGAGGAAAAATATGTAAAGTTAAATATTCCAACAAAGAACTACCTGTTTTAGTGATATTATTCCTGTAGCTTCAGCTTGCTCGATATCAAGCCAATATGAATTTATCACATGTGTGAAATGTGTTTAATGATAGGCGATAAATGTTACGAACAGCAGTGAATAACAGGTGATAGATTTAGGCCCATTGGTCCTCTTGTTCAGGCTATTATTAGATACTCAGTCTGTTGTGAAATGTAACATCACTAACGGTAAGGTATCCGATACTTCATGAATGGCTGCAAAATGGAGGGGTTTTCTGTGATCATTTTTTACAAAATATGTTATTTAAGATTAATTGAATTGGTGATGCATTCATTAAAAGAATTGCAAAGTTGCTTCCATTCTGTTACGGTAAGTTTGTTCCACAAAAATTAAAAATATTGAACAATATGAAAAATTTAACAGCAGGTGATTATATGTAATTGTTGAAGCATACCAGCAGTTCGCTTTATCTGAAATGGGGAAAATGTACAACCAGACATTGCTGATCAATATGTCATCAGTTTTAAGCTGACCATCTGTTTGCATGGATCTATTTTATGACCAACTACTTTAAAGACGTGTACCAATTCTGGACAGGGATTGGTGGCTCTCGCTGGGTCAGTCACTGGTCAGTCACTGGTCAGACTGCTTTCCTGTCGAGACATCAGGACTACAACCTTTACGTCATTATTCTCTATAAATGTTTTTAATTTTTTGTCACATGTCGGGGATTAATATCATGCAATATATATGTATGTATGAACGAATCTTACAACACAAGGCTTAAAGCTATTTATCTATTAAATGGATTCATCTGAAGAACCAATAGGATTCGTGATATGCGCCCTGTTACTTACAAGTGTCCATTTTTTTTAACACCGCAACATTTTCTATTGAAAAATCAAAAGGCCTAGAATCAATTTGGCATGAAGTGCTGGACACATTATTAGAGCAAATGATATTGGTAAAATCAGGTTAAACGCTCCAATGCCTCAAAAGAATGCAAAGTCCTGGTAAATGGGTAGTAGATTGCTAAAATGTAATGACCTTGACTGATATTCAGGGCCTTGGGTCAAATTTGATAAATCATGTTTGGCCTTCAGGCTGCTTGGATGGAGCGTCATAATCTTTGTGAAAAGAAATCATCTTTTCCATAATCTAAGTCACATGGGTCAAATCTGTTAAAAAGTTAAATGATCTCTTTTATAAAAATGTTCTAATATCACGATTCTTGGGCAATACCTTGCTGAAATGAAGTGCGATAATTTCGAAAAAAAGGAATAACTTCACAGATATTTCACAGAGGTCTTATTTGGTACCAATTTTTGATTTCTGAAGAACTGAATCAAACGTTTGTCATGATGTTATGTCGGCAGCTTGCTGAAATATAGTTCTAGGAAGATTGTGAAGAAAGGCCCCCTACAACATCCAGCCTAGTGAAATGTACCCAAATAATTTTAATCGGCAGCGAATGTCATCCATCCTGACTGTGATTGAGATCAGTCCCCAACTATTGTCCTGTTATACATATTTCCCATTCTAGGATAGACTAATGGTTATTTAATAATGAAATTTTTGACATAAATGGAAATGTGTCCTTCTGTGATTGCTCAGTTGGCAAATTGCTCAAGATTGCTTCCAACAAATTTTGCGATGTGTGAATTATGAAATTATGAAAGATAAGGGTGACTGAAGAAGTTTCATTGTAATGAATTGTGTAAGTTTGATCCAGCTTTGTCTTGTGTTACTAATTCTGTGTGTTTGTGTCTAGAGTGGTAATCCAGAGTGTGCACACCTGAGCTTACTATAGTTTTATGTGTACACTTAGCACACCTGAGCTTACTATAGTTTTATGTGTACACTTAGCACACCCAAGCTTACTTTAGTTTTATGTGTACACTTAGCACACCCAAGCTTACTTTAGTTTTATGTGTACACTTAGCACACCCAAGCTTACTTTAGTTTTATGTGTACACTTAGCACACCCAAGCTTACTTTAGTTTTATGTGTACACTTAGCACACCCAAGCTTACTTTAGTTTTATGTGTACACTTAGCACACCCAAGCTTACTTTAGTTTTATGTGTACACTTAGCACACCCAAGCTTACTTTAGTTTTATGTGTACACTTAGCACACCTGAGCTTACTATAGTTTTATGTGTACACTTAAAAAAGATTTTCAGAATATGGAATTAAAAAAAATAAGGTTTTAAAAGTTAATTCAGGTTTTTTTTACACAAATGAATTTATTTATGAATTTGTCATAGCTGTAACAGCTAGGAAGCCATACAAGTCCTTGTTCAAACATGGTTGCTGAGCAGGTGCACGGTACGCAATGGTTTATTATGGTAAACGTGTGTGTGGGGCCACTATTTGAACTGTGACGAACTCTGGATACATTTAATATTACTATTCAGTGATTTTGTTGTTAATTCCTTTCTAGTATACATGTTTTACCTTCACAGAGCCATTACATGAGCTAACCGGTCACTGGCAATTCTATTGAAGGTTATAAACATCCCCCTTTTTGATTATTTGAATAAGTGTTATGCCATTCTTCATTTGTTGCTGGAATTTCATCAAGCTGTTCTTTGGCATGCATATCCTATTATTTCAAAATAGATTAAATTATGGACATACCATTTTACATCAGGTATTCTAAGACTTCATATTGCACTTTAGAACTTTTTGCTTATGTGGTCAAAACTCGACCATCTTCAGCAAAGTCCTTGTGTCCAGTAACTGTCATAAAATTAGGTTACTGTATCTTTCTCCCAGCTCTAACCAAGGAAGCAATTAGACTATACTGCCATTGACAGTTTCTTCTCGTGGGATTTTTTTGCAATGATTGCTGAAATATCCAGGTGACCAATACTGGCTTCTTGTTATATCTTGTAGATATACTTGAAAGTTTTTTTTTGTAATTTAATTTGCTATGTTTGTTTAAGTTTTCTTTTATTTGTTGTATCAGCTCATATCTGCTGTGCTTTGCTCCCGTATGAAAAACTGCATAGACTTGAGACTACTTATTACTTGTACCTGATGAATTCAATGCTGATGGATATTGGATTGTTTTAATGCTTCAAGGAAGAACATGGGATAACATTATGAAGTTATATTTATTCCCAATCATTTTAATGGGGGGAAAAAACCTGTTTTATATTCAAAATTGTGACTTCACTTCCTAATTATCTACTATTTTAAACAAATGTCATCAAGCTAAGATGAAATATTGTGATTGATTTTCATGTAATGGCAAACAATGCAGATGGAGGTGTTTATCATTGAACTAAATGGTAAAATATGTGGTCCTATGAAGCATTGATAGGTATGTAATGTATAGCATCAGTCCCCATCATACTTATAATGTAGGAATGAATGCCGTCAGTGTTACTGGTTTGTAATGTAGAGCATCAGTCCCCATCATACTTATAATGTAGGAATGAATACCGTCAGTGTTACTGGTTTGTAATGAAGATGCGTTGTTACTACTGGTGAACATTGTTGCATCAATCATATACATAACTATTTACATCAGCATTTTTGTCAGAGTGGTGTATAAGGGGAGGTAACTAAGTATGTTGTGTATAAGGGGAGGTAACTAAGTGTATGTCGTGTGTGATTTCTCGAAGTGCTTCAAGCATGTGGTGTGAGTGGTAATATGACCGAATGTGTTAGCCTTTTTATGTAATGCCATGAACTAGATAAATATTTTGGTTTAAAAGGACTCAATTGTGTGTTTTCTGTTTACCTCAATTATGTATACTTGGCTAAAAATTAATGTAACAGAGGTCATTATTATTAAGTTCCCCAAATTACTTTGGGGTCTTACTGCATTTGCTGCATTTCTCATACAGTCCCCTATAGACTAGGATTATTTTTAGGTCACCTGAGCTTTGCTCAAGTGACCTATTCTAATCGCTTTTCGTCCGTCGTCGTCCGTCGTGCGTAAACTTTTACATTTTCAACTTCTTCTCAAGAACCAGTGGATGGATTTTTTTCAAACTAAGTCAGAATCATCC
This sequence comes from Mizuhopecten yessoensis, assembly GCF_002113885.1. Classification (NCBI taxonomy): domain Eukaryota; kingdom Metazoa; phylum Mollusca; class Bivalvia; order Pectinida; family Pectinidae; genus Mizuhopecten; species Mizuhopecten yessoensis. Next base: position 809,427 of record NW_018408507.1, read on the forward strand.
TTGGTAGATGAGGCTTCAAAATTTTAAAATTGGGTTTCCTACCCCAACTCTTGGGGCCAGGGCAGGGCCCCAAAGGGAAAATTAACCAATATTTCAAAAATCTTCTTCTTCAGACTCGGAGGTACTACACTCATTTTCTCTGCGTGGAAAGAAAGATCATCAGGGGCTTTACTTAAATTGTAAATTTAAGGCCCCCCGAGCTATCCGTTCTCCCTTGGGGAGAAGGTAAAGTTTAATAAGTTTATATAGGGAAATAACACTTTTGGGTATATTGTGACAAGTTTCTGTAGGAAATTATTTTTACTTGGTGAGAATTATCCTTTGAGGTAGATGGTTTCAAATTGTAAAATTGAAATTCCTACCCCAACCCTAGGGGCCAGGGCGGGGCCCCAATTGAAAAACTAACCAATATTTCCAAATTTTTCACTTCCAGACTCAGAGGTACTACATTCATTTTCTCTGCATGGAAAGAAAATCATCAGGGGCTTTATTTAAATTGTAAGTTTCAGGACCCCCGAGCTATCCGTTCTCCCTTGGGGAGAAGGTAAAGTTTAATAAGTTTATATAGGGAAATAACACTTTTGGGTATATTTTGACAACTTTCTGTAGGAAATTATTTTTACTTGGTGAGAATTATCCTTTGAGGTAGATGGTTTCAAATTGTAAAATTGAAATTCCTACCCCAACCCTAGGGGCCAGGGCGGGGCCCCAATTGAAAAATTAACCAATATTTCCAAATTTTTCACTTCCAGACTCAGAGGTACTACATTCATTTTCTCTGCATGGAAAGAAAATCATCAGGGGCTTTATTTAAATTGTAAGTTTCAGGACCCCCGAGCTATCCGTTCTCCCTTTGGGAGGGGGTAAAGTTTACTATAGTTTATATAGGGAAATAACACTTTTGGGTATATTTTGACAACTTTCTGTAGGAAATTATTTTTACTTGGTGAGAATTATCCTTGGAGGAAGATGGTTTCAAATTGAAAACTTGAGAACCCTTCCCCAACCCCTGGGGCCAGGGCGGGGCCCCAAAGGGAAAATTAACCAATATTTCAAAAGTCTTCTTCTTCAGACTCGGAGGTACTACACTTATTTTCTCTGCGTGGAAAGAAAGATCATCAGGGGCTTTACTTAAATTGTAAATTTCAGGACCCCCGAGCTATCCGTTCTCCCTTGGGGAGAAGGTAAAGTTTAATAAGTTTATATAGGGAAATAACACTTTTCCGTAATTATTTTATCCATTTTCAGCAGAAAATTACTCAAACTTAGTCAGAATCATCTTGGGTGAATGAGAGTATTACTTTGTAAAATTGGGATTCATGCCCCATCCCCAGGGGCTAGGGCGGGGCCCCAAAGGGAACATTTACCAATATTTTCAAATTCTTATCCATTGATGACATGACAAGTATTGCATTTCACTTAGTTTACATGCTGATTTCCACATCACATCTAAACAATAAAATAAAGCTACCAGTACCTATGATATAACTCAGGTGACCGCTAAGGCCCTTGGGCCTCTTTGTTTATACTGGTTTCTTCTCCAGTCCTTATGTAGATGGTATCAGAACTGGTAAGAAGAGATAGTTCTGGATTTGAGGGCTTCATAAGTCCCTGGCTGGAGAGTCGCACCTTCTGTGCCCTCCCGTTCTATATCTCTTTGAATTCATCCTTGGGCAGTTGGATGTACACATGAAAAACCTTTGAGCTTTTGCTCTTTTTCAGAAATTTCTCACTATTATCGACATAAATCCGTTGCCTTTTTGTCATACGGTCGTCAAGGAAGTGGAACACAAGTCTCACCATTTCATGCCCCCGGAGACTTCCAAACAATACAAGTCGGCAATAAAATGGTGTTTTTTCAGAGGCAGTATAGCACTTATATATATGGTACATCACTCTTCCCTTTTCATCTGTGAACTTGCATGTGCCACGTCTCTTAGTCTGCCCTCGCGACGATGAGTTAATCAAGACTTCGATTAATCGAGGCCAGACCGATATAAAAAAAAAAGTCGATAAAACGTCAGAATAATTCGGACTAGTCTAGTTGTATACGATTAACTTCAGTTGGCTTAAGAAGCTTGTGTACGACTCCACATCTTTAATAGGTTTCCTAGCAATATGATGTGCTTGCTGCGTGTGGTTCCTTAGTATGGTCATATTCTTCCCATAACTTGTGATTTCTTCGGAATCAGGAGTTCTACTACCTGATAATACTTCTGCTGGTAATAGTGTACCTCTCATCCTGTCATCAACGCATTTCGGCGATGTCTGTGGTGTAGTTCTGCTGTAGCAAGATTTCTGACCCATCTACCTGTCCGTGGCATTGAGAGTGACGAAGTGAAGTCTGGGTATTCTTTATTTCAAAAAGTCTATTGAGCTTGTAAAATACCATGTTCTGATTGAACAGAACCAATGGTTTAGTTGTGCACATGCTGAGTTACATATCGATGTCCACAAATCCACATCTTCACTTCTTACCGGTAATATCTCCTAGTTTTCGTTTTCCCTAGCGGACCACCCGGCAAGTTGTGCATCTGGTGTAAGATTTAAGGGTTCAGGAGGGTGTCCGTGAGAAATGCTCATTTTCTTCTAATGGGTTGTCTTTCCTAGCTTGAGCTCTGGTTGTCACTGCTCGGGTCTCCTCTTTGACTTCTGGCATCATTGTGTTTCGTTTAAAACACTTAGTACTCTTACAAGTCCTCTGAAGTTTCTGTAACTTAGCAATCACATAGAGGTTGTCGCATGGTAAAGGCATTCGCATGCTTCGGTTCAAGATGGCTTCGGTCCTGGTTTGTAGATAGTTCTAACCACCAAGCAATTCAACCTTTTGGCTATTTGATACCAAACAGCCCAAGGCTTGGTTTATGTTCTGAAATTTTACAATATACTGTCTGTATTACTCTGTAGAAGCTCTTTGTCGGTAACGCAGCACTTGCGCTGCTTTGTTAAGCGATCTACTTCTACATGCGTTTCTAGAAGAGGTACACCTGTAAGTCGACTCGGGACTGCTGTTATCTCGGGTCACTTGCATCAGTGTCTAATGTGTATTCACCTCCATCTTTAGGGTACGCCTATTAAATGGACTTGTCAACTTCTGTTTTATAGTTCAAAACGATTTTGGCAGATACTTTTTATTGATCAGATCTACCATCAATTGGCTTAATCTGGACATCCCTGTATGCATTTTCTATGAAGGATAACACACAGGTGCATGATGGCACCTTTCAAGTTTGGTAATAGACACGGTAAGCCAAAAAAGAATTGCACTGCATCATGCAACTGTTTCCTCCTCGTAGGACTCGTCAGTGACGCAAGGGACCAAAAAGTTAAAAATTAAAATTGTCTTAACTACTATTGAAACAGATATGGTAACTTGCCCTCCATGTGAACTATCCTGGGAACAGACCTCATAACATTACCGGGGGTTGGTTTTGTCCCAAAACTTCTACCTTTGAGAATTCTCTAGCTATAAGTTCAAACTGGCTGAGAATTATTTGAAAGCAACAACAGAGTGTAGATAATCCTAAATTCTTGGCAAAGGAAATGCGTTTCGGTCACATCATTCACCTTCCTGTAGACAACACAAGGACGTATCTTCCCATTCTCTCTACCAATACTAAAGTCTACAGCTTTCTTCTCTTACTTTCTTTGTTTCTGTTTGATAGTTACAGAAGTCCCAGGAATAAAGGTATATTCTCCAAAAAAGACTTATTCCAGATCTACATTACTTTCTGAAAATGTATTTTCAAACTACATTAAACCTGTTACTGAGCGTTGTTCAGTTCAGAAGTACTTACATATTATCTGGTACACATCCTTTACGTAGCATCACTGGTTTGGTACTGCGGTCGTACACGCATCCTTTACGTAGCATCGCTGGTTTGGTACAGCGGTGGTACACACATCCTTTACGAAGCATCACTAGTTTGGTCCAGCGGTCGTACACACATCATTTACGTAAAATCACTGGTTTGGTACGACGGTCGTACACACATCCCTTACGTAGCATCACTGGTTTGGTTCAGCGGTCGTACACACATCTTTTACGTAGAATCACTGGTTTGGTACAGTGGTCGTACACACATCCTTTGTATGTTCCGGATTTTCTTCGTGTGTCTCTAGTACATTGAAGGATCCTCATTTTTGGTCAACGGGCTACGATTAGGTCGTACACACATCCTTAACGCAGCATCACTGGTTTGGTGCGGCGGGCGGACCCACATCCTTTACGTAGCATCGCTGGTTTGGTACAGCGGGCGTACACACATCCTTTTCGTAGTATCACTGGTTTGGTACAGCTGTCGTACACACATCCTTAACGCAGCATCACTGGTTTGGTCCGGCGGTCGTACACACATCATTTACGTAAAATCACTGGTTTGGTACAGCAGTCGTACACACATCATTTGTATGTTCCGGATTTTCTTCGTGTGTCTCTGGTACATTGACGGATCCTCATTTTTGGTCAACGGGCTACGATTAGGTCGTACACACATCCTTCACGCAGCATCACTGGTTTGGTACAGTGGTCGTACACACATCCTTAACGTAGCATCACTGGTTTCGTACGGCGGTCGTACACACATCATTTACGTAAAATCACTGGTTTGGTACAGCAGTCGTACACGCATCCTTTTCGTAGCATCAGTGGTTTGGTACAGCGGTGGTACACACATCCTTTACATAGCATCACTGGTTTGGAACGGCGGTCGTACACGCCTCCTTTACGTAGCATCAGTGGTTTGGTACAGCGGTCTTACACACATCTTTTACGTAGAATCACTGGTTTGGTACGCCCGCTGTACCAACCCAGTGATGCTACGTAAAGGAGGTGTGTACGACCGCTGTCCCAAACCAGTGATGCTATGTAAAGGATGTGTGTACCACAGCCGTACCAAACCAGTGATGCTATGTAAAGGATGTGCGTACGACCGCTGTACCAACCCAGTGATGCTACGTAAAAGATGTGTGTAAGACCGCTGTACCAAACCAGTGAGGCTACGTAAAGGAGGGTTGCACGCCCGCCGTACCAAACCAGCGATGCTACGTAAAGGATCTGAATTAATCGTAGCCCGTTGACCAAAAATGAGGATCCGTCAATGTACCAGAGACACACGAAGAAAATCCGGAACATACAAATGATGTGTGTACGACCGCCGAAGAAGTTCACACCCTCGTTCCCATCTCTATACTATGGCATTATATATATATATATATAATGCCATAGTATAGAGATGGGAACGAGGGTGTGAACTTCTTCGGCGGTCGTACACACAACCTTTACGTAGCATCACTGTTTTGGTACAGCGGTCGTAAACACATCCTTTACGTAGCCTCACTGGTTTGGGACGGCGGTCGTACACGCGTCCTTTACGTAGCATCAGTGGTTTGGTACAGCGGTGGTACACACATCCTTTACGTAGCATCACTGGTTTGGTACAGCGGTCGTACACACATCCTTTGTATGTTCCGGATTTTCTTCGTGTGTCTCTGGTACATTGAAGGATCCTCATTTTTGGTCAACGGGCTACGATTAATTCAGCATACCCAGTATCTAACATGGTCAGCTGTGCGCGCTTTTCATATTTCCGGTCCTTCTTGATAACATGGGCTCCGAGTTTATTTGTAGATATTTGCTGGACCCCAAGTGGTGTTGAAAAATAGGCCAACCCCAACAAGTTATCATCATCATGGTTACTATGACTTAAGGTTTAAACCCCAGTGATTCCTAAAATACAACGAACTTTCCCTAGCTCTACTTGAGACGACTCATTGGTTGTCCTGAATTTGTTTGTCGAAATCAGTTCCGGGCTCGTGTTTGCAGGCATTTTGTTATGAATACGGTCAGAGTAGTGAACCAGTGTCAAACAACGACCTGCGTCGGTTGTTATATCGATATGTGGTACGTATTGTGCGTATTTGGCAGATACCAGATATCAATTGAACAACAGCTAACTTAATGCTAAACAAAAAATCTACAAGAATATCAACTGGGAAAAAGAAAACGAAATTGTTGGCATCTTTCTAATACCTACAAAATGTGAAATCAGATGTCTGCATGATAAAGACGTGATGACGTTCTTTATGCTCAACCCGATTGGAGGCGTGTCACGTACCTTCTTATTCGCATAGAACTATAAAACATTAAATACGGAAGGTGGAATGTATATTGCATTACCAACCCTTACATCAAAAACCTGTCTACATTCTTTACTACAGGTTAGCTAACAAGGTAGACCTCTTAACAGGACTGTGTACGAACACAATACCGTATAAAATATTAATACGACATCAACGTGTTCAAAAGTATTGCTTAAACTAGAGCCAGAACTACTGAGGTCTAAAAATAGTAATTCAATGTTCAAGTCTTCAACTATCTCATAATCAACATATTCTTCCAAAAACGCGACATTATATACCCAGGCGACCAGGACCGTCATATATATATATATATATATATATATAATGCCATAGTATAGAGATGGGAACGAGGGTGTGAACTTCCCAATGAAGACTGGGGTAACTGTCATTGCCATATTGTTGTTTCGGAAGTCGAAAGTTAGTTTAGAAATAAGGTTAGAAGTAAGATTAAATTGCTGCACGTGCCTCATTACTTATGTACAGTAGGTGGTACCTACTCATGGATAGTCAATGTTGTATATATTGTTAATAGCACTTGGCAGACGTAAATAGTGAGTCTAGAGTGGAGAGACGGGATTCGAGATTCGGGAATGTGAGCCTCTGGAGAGAGAGGCCATGGTAGGTCTCGGCCGAAGGGGCCTGAGATGGCGCCGGTACAGCACTTGGTGTGCTTTAGAACTATGTGTTTAATGTTGTAACCCTATACAATCCGTGTGCAAGTAAATTTGCTGTCGTGATCAAGAACTACCGGTATTACTAAATTGAAGAGAGATCTTGCGGAGAGTCTAGCATAGACGTCTATGGCCTCTGAATGTCGCGGCCACAATGGGAAGTAAGTAAAACAGTAAGTCCACAACGGGTTGTTCAGCGTGTTGTGTAACACTACACCAAATAAGCACCAATGCTTAAAAACTATCAACTAAGAAAAAACCATGATTCAGAAAACGTTAGACAATCAAATTTTAACAGGCACAACAATATTTCCGCTTCCTTACGACAACCTCAGACCCACGAAAACTAAAAGCTACCTCATTTTTCTTACTCCTTTAAAAGCTAAGTGCTCACAATAATATCGCATCTAACAATCTCATAGATAGATTGGTGTGATCCATTTCTCTATCCAGTTGTATAGAGTACAATCGGCAATATAATAGAAAACAAAATAATAACTTGACAAATTTGATCTAGAATGAACCAATCTCTGTAAAGGCAACAATCTAATTCCGTGGTAAAGGTTAGCTAGAACATCATAACAAAAGGTCCATAAACTCACTTGAGTAATCATAAGTTGCTTTTTTGAGTACTAAATATTTCAATATATGTATACTTATTACATGAACGGTGATAAATAAACATCAATCCGCCTGAAGAAGCCCTAGAAGGCAGAAAGGCCTAGCGGACGATCTGAAAAATTTGTTTTTATTCTATGTATATTATATATCTATAACAGAATATATTACAATTCACCATATTTACACTAGATCTACAGTGACGTGTTATTTACATTTATAGTCATCAGAGACGTATAATATATGTAATATACGTCTCTGCAGTCATCAATATTTTCTACTGTGCAGCCATATGTATACAGTGACGTGTTACGAGGGTTATGTATCAATTTACTCTTCTTTAAGGGTTTTAGTCACGATTTTTAGCTCACCTGGCACGAAGTGCCAAGTGAGCTTATGCCGTGGTGCGGCGCCCGTCGTCCGTCCGTCGTCCGTCTGTCCGTCCGTCCGTCCGTCCGTCCGTCGTCCGGCGTCAATATTTTACTTTAAACGACTTCTTCTTAATAACCGAAAGGCCTAGGGTGATGATATTTGGCCAGAAGCAAACTGGGATGAAGGGCTACCAAGTTTGTTCAAATAAATGACCTTCATCTATTTTCAAGGTCACAGGGGTCTTATATGTTAAAATCTTTTAACAATTTCTTCTCAATAACCAAAATGCCCAGGGTGATGATATTTGGCCAGTAGCTAGCTGAGTTGAAGGGCTACAAAGTTTGTTCAAATGAATGACCTTCACCCATATTCAAGGTCACAGGGGTCAAATATGTTAAAAACTTTAAACAACTTCTTCTGAATAACCAAAATGCCCTGGGTGATGATATTTAGTCAGTAGCATACTAGGATCAAGGGCTACCAAGTTTGTTTAAATGTATGACCTTGAATCATATTCAAGGTCACAAGGAGCAAATATGTTTAAAATATTTCAACAACTTGTTCTGAATAACCAAAAGGCTCAGGATGTTGATATTTAGTTAGTAGCATATGCTGGGATCAAGGACTACTATGTTTGTTAAAGTGAATGACTTTGACTTATATTCAAGGTCACAGGGGTCAAATTTGTTTAAAATCTTTAAACAACCTCTTATGAATAACCATGGGTCCCAGGATGTTTATACTTTGCAAGTTGCATCCTGAGATGAAAGCCTATACAATGTGTTCAACATAATGACTTTGTTCAACTTTCAATCACAGGGGTGAAATGTTTAAAAAAAAAATAACAGGGTCTTTTGAACGAATTTTAATCATAAATACTGATATTTTGCCTGTAGCTTTATTTTAGATCACTTTTAAGGTTACAAGTGTGAGTTTTATACTAGGTGAGCGATGCAGGCCCACTGGGCCTCTTGTTCATAATTTCATATTTTACGGTCATGTGATGCAATAATACGTGTAGTCACATACATCTATCAAGCCTGCATATCGGAAATCTAATTTCCTGCCTGCATCAACTACATTAAATATAACTTTAAGCTGGAGACGGAAAAACAGTTCAGAGACAGTGTACACACCTAAATATCCTACCTGTGAATTAAAGGTTATGTTAATTACCTGTAGGTCTTACCCCATGGCCAATGGCCATTTGCGATACCTACCTGTGAATTAACAGGTGAACTAATTACCTCCAGGTGTTACCTGTGAATGTCACGGCCAGAGGGTACTTAATAATCTCCTCCAACTAACACAGCTAGCTGTTCGTCGACAAAATCTTTGGTATAAAATGATTAAGGAAGGTATAGAAGGGAAATTCCTGAAAATAATAAGAAGTCTCTAAGCCAATGTAAAATGTTGTGTTAAATGTTGGGTTAAATTCAAAGGTGTTACTGAATTTTTCAAATGTGATTGTGGATTATTCCAAGGGGAAATATTATCTCCCTTGTTGTTACATTATTTGTTAATGATTTAGAAATGGATTTATAAAAAATAATTGCTTATCACTAGAAATTCAAACTATTAATTTATTTTCACTTATGTATGCAGACGATATGGTCATACTATCGGAAACACCAGAAGACTTGCAGAAAATGTTAGATTCACTATCAGACTATTGTAAAAAAATGGAGCTTAACTTTAAATGTAGATAAAACAAAAATAGTTCTCTTTAGAAATGGTGGTTTAAAAAGAGCAAAAGAAAAAGGGTTTTATAATAATGATGCGATTGAAGTAGTTGATGAGTTTAATTATCTTGGCCTCACTTTAAACTATAATGGAAAATTTACAAAAACAAGAGGCCCAATGGGCCTGCATCGCTCACCTGTTATCAATCTAACATTTGTAATCTTAAGATTTCATCAGAACCTATTAAAAGATTTAAACATATGACACCTCTGACCTTGATTGTTGACCAAGGACATTAGGTTGAAAGTGGATCAAGGTCATTCATTTAAACTAACATGGTAGTCCTTCATCCAAGCATGCTACAGGCCTAATTCCAGTACCCTGGCCCTTTTGCTTATTGAAAAGAAGTCGCTTGAAGATTTTGCGACATTTGACCCCTGTGACCTTTAAAGTGGGTCAAGGTCATTCATTTGAACAAACTTGGTAGCCCTTCATCCAAGCATGCTACAGGCCCAATATCAGTACCCTGGGCCTTTTGGTTATTGAGAAGAAGTTGTTTGGAGATTGAAGGCATCTGAACCCAGTGACCTTGAAAGTGGGTCAATGTCATTTATTTGAACAAATTTGGTAGCCCTTCATCCGAGTATGCTACAGGGCCAATATCATTACCCTGGGCCATTTGGTTATTGAGAAGAAGTTGTTTGAAGATTTTAACATATTTCAACCCATGTGACCTTGAAAGTAGGTCAAGGTCATTTATTTGAACAAACTTGGTAACCCTTCATCCCAGCATGCTACAGGCCGAATATCAGTACACTGGGCCTTTTGGTTATTGAGAAGAAGTTGTTTGAAGATTGAAGGCATCTGAACCCAGTGACCTTGAAAGTGGGTCAATGTCATTTATTTGAACAAATTTGGTAGCCCTTCATCCGAGTATGCTACAGGCCCAATATCATTACCCTGGGCCATTTGGTTATTGAGAAGAAGTTGTTTGAAGATTTTAAAGACATCTGACACCAGTGACCTTGAAATTTGGTCAAGGTCATTAATTGAACAAACTTGGAGCCCTTCATCCCAGCATGCTACAGGCCCAATATCAGTACCCTTGGGCATTTTGTTATTGAGAAGAAGTTGTTGGAAGATTTTAACATATTTCAACCCCTGTGACCTTGAAAGTGGGTCAAGGTCATTTATTTGAACAAACTTGGCAGCCCTTCATCCCGGCATGCTACAGGCCCAATATCAGTACCCTGGGCCTTTTGGTTATTGAGAAGAAGCTGTTAGAAGATTTAAGACATCTGACCCCTGTGACCTTTAAAGTGGGTCAAGGTCATTAATTTGAACAAACTTGGTAGCCATTCATCCAAGCATGTTACAGGCCCAATATCAGTACCCTGGGCCTTTTGGTTATTGAGAAGAAGTTGTTTGAAGATTTAAGACATCTGAACCCTGTGACCTTGAAAGTGGGTCAAGGTCATTTATTTGAACAAACTTGGCAGCCCTTCATCCCGGCATGCTACAGGCCCAATATCAGTACCCTGGGCCTTTTGGTTATTGAGAAGAAGTTGTTTGAAGATTTAAGACATCTGAACCCTGTGACCTTGAAAGTAGGTCAAGGTCATGTATTTGAAAAAACTTAGTAGCCCTTCCTCCCAGCATGCTACAGGTCTAATATCAGTACCCTGGGCCATTTGGTTATTGAGCAGAAGTTGTTTGAATATTGTAGACACATCTGACACCAGTGACCTTGAAAGTAGGTCAAGGTCATGTATTTGAAAAAACTTAGTAGACATTCCTACCAGCATGCTACAGGACTAATATCAGTACCCTGGGACATTTGGTTATTGAGCAGAAGTTGTTTGAATATTGTAGACACATCCGACACCAGTGACCTTGAAAGTGGGTCAAGGTAATTCAGTTCATCAAACTTGATAGTCCTTCATCCCAGCATGCTACAGGCCCAATACCAGTACACTGGGCCTTTTGGTTATTGAGAGGAAGCTGTTTGAAGATTTAAGAGATCTGTCCCCAATGACCTTGAACGTTGGTCAAGGTCATTTATTTGAACAAACTTTGTAGCCCTTCAGCCCAGCATGCTACAGGTCTAATATCAGTACCCTGGGACATTTGGTTATTGAGCAGAAGTTGTTTGAATATTGTAGACACATCCGACACCAGTGACCTTGAAAGTGGGTCAAGGTCATTCATTTGAACAAACTTTGTATCCCTTCAACCGAGTATGCTACAAGCCCAATATCAGTATCCTGGGCCTTTTGGTTATTGAGAAGAAGCTGTTTGAAGATTTAAGAGATCTGACCCCAATGACCTTGAACGTTGGTCAAGGTCATTTATTTGAACAAACTTGGTAGCCCTTCATCCCAGCATGCTACAGGCCCAATATCAGTACNAGTTGGTCAAGGTCATTCAGTTCATCAAACTTGATAGTCCTTCATCCCAGCATGCTACAGGCCCAATATCAGTACCCTGGGCCTTTTGGTTATTGAGAAGAAGTCGCTTGAAGATTTTACGACATTTGACCCCTGTGACCTTTAAAGTGGGTAAAGATAATTCATTTGAACAAACTTGGTAGCCCTTCATCCAAGCATGCTACAGGCCCAATAT
>NW_018408507.1:822783-837153 GCF_002113885.1 Mizuhopecten yessoensis
TTTTGGTTATTGAGAAGAAGTTGTTTGAAGATTTTAACATATTTGACCCCTGTGACCTTGAAAGTGGGTCAAGGTCATTTATTTGAACAAACTTGGTAGCCCTTGATCCCAGCATGCTACTGGCCAAATATCATCTTCCTAGGCCTTTTGGTTATTGAGAAGAAGTTGTTTAAAGCAAAAAGTTGACGCCGGCCGGCCGGCCGGACGACGGATGCTGCACCATAACATAAGCTCACTTACCCTTCGGGCAGGTGAGCTAAAAAACAAAAAACCAGCAGAACAAGGTGGAAAAGCACTATTTGCCATAAATAATGTATACATGCATAAAAAGAATTATTTTAATATAGAATTTCGTCTTGCGGTTTTAGACACATTTGTCAATAGTATTTTAATGTACGGTTCAGAAATTTTGGGATTTCATAAAGCACCCGAAATAGAACAAGAGATCCCAGAGGGATCTTGGCGCCCACCTTTGTACCAACTTCATTAGTTCTTTGTCTGTTCGATCTTTTCTCTTCTTTCCTCTAATCTGTTTGATCGAGTCATGTTAACAGTAAATGCACCTTGAGGTAACTTTTGATCTAAACTTAATACTGATGTGTATGAAAGCCAACCTTCAAAGTGAGTTTGTCATTTCACATATTTACTAGTACAGTACTTAATGTGAAAGAAATAGAATCGATCATTGCAATATGAGAAAGATCTGTTTAGTTCTTCTTTTAATCCATTTTGTTTTTATGATCAGTCTCAAAATATAATATACACAACGATGGATCAAGGGGAACCTACATATAAAATTTGAGAAAGATTTTAATATATATATCCCGTACTTCCCGAGAAATAGCGATAACACACTTTCACTATCAAAATCCAAGATGGCTGCCTGTCGGCCATGTTGTTTATCCGATCAGTCTCAAAAAAATGCCCTGCACAGCTAAGGACCAAGGGGAACCTGCATATAAAATTTGAGAAAGATCCCTCTAGTACTTCTTGAGAAAAAGCGATAACAAACTTTTAATATCAAAATCCAAGATGGCTGTTGTTTATCCGATCAGTCTCAAAAGTTGTCTTGCACAGCTAAGGACCAAGGGTAACCTACATATAAAATTTGAGAAAGATCCCTTTGGTACTTCTTGAGAAATAGCGATAACAAACTTTCACTATCAAAATCCAAGATGGCTGCCTGTCGGCCATGTTGTTTATCCGATCAGTCTCTAAAATTGCCCTGAACAGCTAAGGACCAAGGGAAACCTACATATAAAATTTAAAAAGGATCCCTCTAGTTCTTCCGGAGAAATAGCGGTAACAAACCCACACAATCAAAATCCAAGATGGCTACCTGTCGGCCATGTTGTTTATCCAATCAATCTCAAAAAAATGCTTTGCACAGCTAAGGACCAAGGGGAACCTACATATAAAATTTGAGAAAGATCCCTCTAGTACTTCTTGAGAAAAAGCGATAACAAACTTTCAATATCAAAATCCAAGATGGCTGCCTGTCGGCCATGTTGTTTATATGATCAGTCTCAAAAGTTGCCCTGCACAGCTAAGGACCAAGGGTAATCTACATATAAAATTTGAGAAAGATCCCTTTGGTACTTCTTGAGAAATAGCGATAACAAACTTTCACTATCAAAATCCAAGATGGCTGCCTGTCGGCCATGTTGTTTATCCGATCAGTCTCAAAAGTTGCCCTGCACAGCTAAGGACCAAAATTTGAGAAAGATCCCTCTGGTACTTCTTGAGAAATACCGATAACAAGAATTGTTTATGGACGGACGACGGACCACAGACGCAGGGTAATTTGTATAGCCCACCATCAGATGATGGTGGGCTAAAAATTGCATATTGGATTTTTGAAATCATTATTAGAATTAAGAAAATCTACAAACACTGCATTTCTTTATATTGAATTTGGAAGATCTCATTTAGAGCTGTTAAGAAAAGTGTTTTTTTTAAGTATTAGATTAAATTACAACGTTCTGAAAACTGTGTGCTGAACTTGCAAGAGTCGGCCTTGGATACATGTTTGTGACTGATAGTATTAATCATTCTAGTGAAGTATATAAGCAGCGATTATGTGATAGTTTTCAGCAAGATTGTCTAGAGAAAGTTCATTCTTCTTCTAAAGGAGTATTATATCAGCATTTAGTGGAAAGTATTAAATTGCAACCAAATCATCTAAAACATATTTCTAAGATGCGTTTATGTGCGCATGACCTGTTCATTGAACGAGGCCGTTACAGAGATATACCAAGAGAAGAAAGAACATGTATTTTATGTAACGAAAATGATATAGAAGATGAATTTTATTTTATAATTAAATGGAATCGCTATTCAGACCTCCGGTCTAAATGCATAAAGCAATATCATTTCAAAAGGCCTAGTATGTATAAATTTGTTCAATTACTCAAAATCGAAAACACAAAAGAACTTAATAATTTGGGAAAGTATTTATCACTAGCGTTTAAACGTAGATGAGATTTATTAAGAGGTCATCACTGATGATGATGTTGATGATAATGATGATGAAGAAGAAGATGATGATGTTGAGGATGATGTTTGCAACTGAGGTTAACTGTATTTTACATGCGTTTTTACCTGGGGCTAGTTACCGAGACCGAAATCTGACGATGTTAATAAGATAAAAATGTAGGTGTATCATCAGAGACGTTTATATTACATATATGTTAGATATTGGTTTCTTTATATAATATAAACGTCTCTGGTATCATACAATGTCATGTAATATAAACGTCTCTGATATCATATACGATGTCATGTAATATAAACATCTCTGTTATCATATACGATGTCATGTAATATAAATGTCTCTGGTATCATATACGATGTCATGTAATATAAACTTCTCTGGTATCATATACGATGTCATGTAATATAAACGTCTCTGGTATCATATACGATGTCATATAATATAAACGTCTCTGGTATCATACAATGTCATGTAATATAAATATCATGTAATATAAACTTCTCTGGTATCATATTCAATGTCATGTAATATAAACGTCTCTGGTATCATATACGATGTCATGTCATATAAACATCTCTGGTATCATATACAATGTCATGTAATATAAACTTCTCTGGCATCATATACGATGTCATGTAATATGAACGTCTCTGGTATCATATTAAATGTCATGTAATATAAACGTCTCTGGTATCATATACAATGTCATGTAATATAAACGTCTCTGGTATCATATACGATGTCATATAATATAAACTTCTCTGGTATCATATACAATGTCATGTAATATAAACCTCTCTGGTATCATATATGATGTCATGTAATATAAACGTCTCTGGTATCATATACGATGTCATATAATATAAACTTCTCTGGTATCATATTCAATGTCATGTAATATAAACGTCTCTGGTATCATACAATGTCATGTAATATAAACGTCTCTGTTATCATATACGATGTCATGTAATATAAACTTCTCTGGTATCATATTAAATGTCATGTAATATAAACGTCTCTGGTATCATATACGATGTCATGTAATATAAACGTATCTGGTATTATATACGATGTCAGGATTTTTGTATGAAATTTATGAATTCTAAAGTTTCGTAATAATGGTCAGGTGGGGTGATAAAACATTCACTGAATTATCCAGAATATCCACGAGAAAACACTGATATGGCAGTTTTTAACAAAATAACATCTTCAGGGGTGGCACAAAAGTTTCAGCCTAAACCTTCCGATTTATCATACATATCACCCGAGACTGCCAATACAATACCCATGTTGTTAACTGGGAAGCCTAGCTGAATTTAATATCACCGACTAGAGAGAGGCGTTTTTTTCCTAGTTTGATATTCACGCATAATTCAAAGCTTCTGTAGCAGTAAGTGGAGTTTTGGGAACCTGTTTCTATTCTGAAAATAATATGCAAATAGTAATGCTGGAGTTTGGGGTAATTACTTCAAGTAACAACTGATTGGCGAGTGGGGAAGCTGTTTAATTATTTGTCAAGATGTTGTACAAACTGATTTTAATCTTTGTTGAACGGAGTAGGCAAATGTTGTCTTAGAATGTTACACTTTCCATGTATTTCAATACACGTTAGAGAGGCCAAAATTTTATAAATTCCCTCATTTAATACAAATTCACTTGCATGATAGTGATTTCAAGTTAAATCGGGGAAAATCACCAATGAAGTGGGAAACTTTAAAGGGGCCATTTTTTATTTTCGTATGCCGATTTCAGCCGATATCTAAAGCAATATTTCAATGAAATAATATTTTAAACTGTCATATGTTATTCAATTTTGTCCGTGACAGTTCGATTGACACTAGACATTGAGGTATTATGGGCGGATTGGTCGAGTGGTTAACACTCCGGCCTTCCAAGCAGGCGGCCTGGGTGTCCCCGAAGTCGCCGTACGCATGGAATATTTAGAGAAAGGGTTTTTCTCCTGCCCACACAACTCCAACAACCCAGTTGGAGTATAAAATGGTCAGGGGTGGATGTTACGGAGCTGTGCTGTAGCATTCAAGTGAGATGGCACTATAAATGATACCGTTGGAAGCACGGTCCCACTACAAACAGAACACATTACATCTCCAGCACACACACATAAGGAGATATTAGCCAGGTGGCATAGGTCTAGCAGTTAGCGCCTGATAAGGCAGCTCCTGCAAATTCCCCAATATCGTATTGCTTAATATACATACGCTAATTGTATTGACTGTATAAAATTGTATATCTATGTACTGTAAAGCACTTTAGAGTGGTTTATGTTAGCTAGATAGGGCGCTTTATCAAATGTTGTATATTTATTTATTTTTTATTTTATTTTTATTAAACTATAATGCCCTGTGTTTTTAATTTTCAGTGGTCTACATAAGCAAATATGACAAAACCAAATTGAATGAAAGTATATATGCGTTCAATGTCGATGTGCTCCAGTACTACATCAAACTCAGAGGCAAACGTTGTTTGATACACCTTTCACTTTAAGACGTTGATATGGGTGGACTAGACTGAGTTTCCTCTAGTTGTGTTTTCTACACATTCTCATGTTCCATGTTCTGTAATACTTAATGTAGATGTAGTTTAATTGGTGTTGAACTTAAAATATGTTAATCTAGCAGCTTAAGTGTGAAGTAATAGATAAAGGATTCAGGGGAACCATCATCAATGTCAACATCTTTAATTGAACTCAACTGATTTTACAATGTGAAACCACATACTAAACAGATAAGTGCTGAGTGTGGGCACATAGCTACTGTCCTCTGTCTAGGATAAGTGCTGAGTGTGGGCACATAGATACTACCCTCTGTCTAGGATAAGTGCTGAGTGCGGGCACATAGCTACTGTCCTCTGTCTAGGATAAGTGCTGAGTGAGGGCACATAGCTACTGTCCTCTGTCTAGGATAAGTGCTGAGTGCGGGCACATAGCTACTGTCCTCTAGGATACATGCTGAGTGCGGGCACATAGCTACTGTTCTCTGTCTAGAATAAGTGCTGAGTGTGGACACAAGCTACTGTCCTGTCTAGGATACATGCTGAGTGCGGGCACATAGCTACTGTCCTCTGCCCAGGATACTTGCTGAGTGAGGGCACATAGCTACTGTCCTCTTTCTAGGATAAGTGCTGAGTGCGGGCACATAGCTACTGTCCTCTGTCTAGCATACTTGCTGAGTGCGGGCACATAGCTACTGTCCTCTGTCTAGCATAAGTGCTGAGTGTGGGCACATATATACCGTCCTCTGTCTAGGATAAGTGCTGAGTGAGGGCACATAGATACTGTCCTCTGTCTAGGATAAGTGCTGACTGCGGGCACATAGATAACGTCCTCTGTCTAGGATAAGTGCTGAGTGAGGGCACATAGATACTGTCCTCTGTCTAGGATAAGTGCTGAGTGCGGGCACATAGCTACTGTTCTCTGTCTAGGACACTTACTGAGTGAGGGTACATAGCTACTGTTCTCTGTCTAGCATACTTGCTAAGTGCGGGTACATAGCTACTGTCCTCTGTCTAGCATACTTGCTGAGTGCGGGTACATAGATACTGTTCTCTGTCTAGGATACTTGCTGAGTGCGGGCACATAGCTACTGTTCTCTGTCTAGGACACTTACTGAGTGAGGGTACATAGCTACCGTCCTCTGTCTATCATACTTGCTGAGTGCGGGTACATAGCTACTGTTCTCTGTCTAGGATAAGTGCTGAGTGCGGGTACATAGCTACTGTTCTGTGTCTAGGATACTTGCTGAGTGCGGGCACATAGCTACTGTCCTCTGTCTAGCATAAGTGCTGAGTGTGGGCACATATATACCGTCCTCTGTCTAGGATAAGTGCTGACTGCGGGCACATAGCTACTGTCCTCTGTTAAGGATAAGTGCTGACTGCGGGCACATAGCTAATGTCCACTGTTAAGGATACATGCTGAGTGCAGGCACATAGCTACTGTCCTCTGTCTAGGATACATGCTGAGTGAGGACACATAGCTACTGTCCTCTGTCTAGGATACATGCTGAGTGAGGGCACATAGCTACTATCCTCTGTCTAGGATAGGTACACTAACATGCCTGTGTAGGATTTATTTCCCGATACGTAATCCAAATGAGTGTGAGCTTTCACAACAACATTACAGGTCACTGATTCCCTAAAACAAAATTAAGAATAAGGAAGTAAACTATTCAGTTTACAGCAATTTAATACAAAATCAATGTAACATAAACAAACAGTAATCACATTCATGTGAACTTTCCATAGGGTCAATAAGGACTGCAACAGTGGCATGGTTCTACCGCTGGGACTCTTCTATAAGATCAACAATATACCATAAAAACATTTATTTGTTCAAACCTTACTCTCAACATGATTAAATATAATCTATATGTAACTACATAGCAGGTCACTTTAACTAGTAATACCAGCTACCGGGTAGTTACTACCTTTGTAACATAACAATATAATATAATAGCATATAAACAACAAATCTGCCAACTTATCGTATATAAATAGAATTTATAAATGATTGTATATAAACTTTGGAAACCGTGGTTTAGTAAAACAAATAAAGAATATGTAAAAATATCTGCCATAACATCTTATATATCATATTATGTTTGTCTCATGATTTGACAGCGACATTAAGCAAGGTTCAAACATCTATCTTCATATTCCTTTGTACAATGTAAATAAAGCAAAGAGTAAAAATCACAGACTAACCAAAATTCAAAACAATTAAAACAATTCAGAAATAATTCCAAGATATCTCTTATAATATGCAGTTACATATTTGTTTCTTTTGGTGTTTTTAACAAAGCACTGAACATTTGACTTAATTAACATAATAAAGAGAAAGGATGAAAATAGATTGTATGAAAACAGAGCAATCCATAGTCCCGACCCACACTTATGTCAAGAAGCATAGGTCACAGTGAGGTTATAGTGACCTTATTTTTGCACTCTGCCATTCCAAGATGTCCTTGTACACCAAATCTGGTTACTCCAGGTAAAATAGTATAGAAGATATGGCCCGGACAAACATTTTCAAAAGTAAAAGTCAAAGGTCAAGTCATAGGTCACAGTGACCTAGTTCTTGCACTCTGCCATCCCAAGAAGTTCTTGTACACCTAATCTAGTTACTCCAGGTGAAATAGTATAGAAGATATGTCCCGCACAAACTTCTCAGACGGAAGGCCAGACGGAGTGCAAACATATAGTTCCTCCGGGGAACCAGTGGGGGGACCAATTACTGACTGCCAAACAATAGATCGACCCCTCTTACCAGTAAAGCTCACCAGTCAGTATGGCACTCAGTCCTAAGTCTAATGTATGTGTGCTCGCTCACCAGTCAGTATGGCACCCAGTCCTAAGTCTAATGTGTATGTGTGCTTGCTCACCAGTCAGTATGGCACTCAGTCCTAAGTCTAATGTGTATGTGTGCTTGCTCACTACACAGTATGACACCCAGTCCTAAGTATAATGTGTATGTGGGCTTGCTCACCAGTCAGTATGACACCCAGTCCTAAGTCTAATGTGTACGGTATGTGTGCTTGAAATAGATCTGACAGAAATGTGTTTGTTTCATCTTTACAGCTTCAGTCTTGAGACAATTTAGGATATGTGTGAATGTAACCTTTGTCTACAAGTGAAGGACTTCAGTGAATGTGACAGAATTGATTTCATAACAATAAAGAATATCTTCCAAATAAAAAGTAGTGCAAATAATCTTTAAAATCATTTAATTCTCTAGGAATGAAGTGATCTTATCCAAATTTTCTCTGGGACATCTTTGGGCCAAAGAAACTCATTGCTGCCTCAAACAAAGGTGTGCCTCTCTGAGGCAGAGGGCTGGGCCAAAAAGGGCAAATCTTCCTAGTGGCTAAAGGTCATTGATAGTCCTTCATCCAAGCATAAATATATCAGGCGTATCAAGAAGCCTAAATGTTTGCAGGTCTCTCCATTATTAGATGTCCTTTAAAGGTTTAAAAAATTTGACCCCTGTGACCTTGATAGTGAGCAAAGGTCATTCATTCAAACAACCTTGATAGTAAAAAAAAGTTTGCCTGGCCCTTAGTGTCAGGTGATCTTACATAAATTAAAGCAACAGTTGACAATACCTCACTCGGGCCAGGTGATCTAACAAACTTCCCATGGACATTGATGATCACCTGAGCTGTCCTATCTAACTACTGATTCATTGTATCATATATATAATTATGCCATCAACATTATCTACATTTATATCATACAGAATATCTCCTGCTCATCTCCTTTCACTGAATAAAAAGCACCTGAAACTGAAATCAAGGGATATTCATGTGAATAACTTTTGTTTTAGTTTATAGTGACTGGAGGTAAGGCTGATCAAACAGGAGGCTTTCAATAAGTGGTAAATTAATTAATTAATTTGTTGACAAGCGTAGATGCATGTATTATCACACTCCGAGTGTACTTGAGGAGTATAGAGTGTCCTTATAAATAACACTCCCATAAAAGTAACAATAGAATATATATATATTATAAAACAATGTACATGTAGCTGCAATAATAACAATATGAGGACAGTGTGGATACATTATACTAGCTGTGAGTTATGGAAGGAAATTTATTATAGCATCGGGACAAAATCATCAATTTCAATGTGTTTAACTTTTCACAGTTGAACACATCCAGTTTACTATCAAATATATGTACCTAAGGGAAAAGTAGGAATAATAACTTATACTGGCTTTACTTTCAGAACCAAGCATGTTGTTTTAAAATGTTTCAAAAGAAGAGCTATGGTTATATTTCATTTTTAGATTTGATTAAACAAAACTCTATACCGGTAGGTTCAATATTATGCACCATTATCACAAACTAAAAGACAGTTTAATCTAAAACTACATATGCTCCGGGTGGTTACGAAGACACGATACAAATTGACTGGGATCCATCTCTCTCTCGCAGATCTTGTGTATGGCCATAAACATTGGGAACCTGTTGAGAAAATAAATCATATATTAGTTACATCAAAGTATCTTTATAAAGTGATCAAACTAACAACAAGAGCCCCAAATTATAGATCTTCACTACGGAAATCTCCACACCTTATCTCACAACTTACTATATAGCTGGACCAGTGTGTGTTTGGTGTGTATATGTTGTATCTGTTACTTACAGACATGTNCTATAAATAGTATACAGCGAAACCTGTCATTTATTCGTTTGGTCTGTTAAAGCTGTCCTGCATTATACTTACTGCTCAAGCATGTGTTTGGTCTCCAGGATGTGGTAGATTTCCCGAGCCACCAGGGGTCCTTGGAAACTCTGTCCGTGCAGCAGTTCCTTCTCTAGTTCCTTAACAGTCTATAATACACACACACTTAAGGTCATCTTAACAGTCTATAATACACACACACTTAAGGTCATCATAACAGTATACAATTGTTTCATGGCTATTTGAATTGAGGAACAGTCAAAACTATCATCCCAAGGAAGGGGGAAGCCCTGGGGAACTGTTTGCCCGAGGCCGCTTTCCCCAAATAGCCATGAAACAATTGTTTTATTACCAAATAAATATTAGTATCAATGATGCATGCAATGCCATTGCTTCAACACTAAGTTGCGGTCACCGAAACGCTTGAACGGAGCCCTCAAGGGGGGATTTCTGCGCATCTAATTTGCGCCGGGTAACAGTTCACTCTGACCTGGAAAACAGTTTTGACTGTTTCACCCCTACAGCCGAAATTGGACAAAAGTCAAGAAACAGTCAAAAATTACTAATTATAATATATATCAGGTCATCTTAACAGTCTATACTACACACACACTTAAGGTCATCTTAACAGTCTATAATACACACACACTTAAGGTCCCCTTAACAGTCTATAATACACAGACACTTAAGGTCATCTTAACAGTCTATACCTCACACACACTTAAGGTCATCTTAACAGTCTATAATACACAGACACACTTAAGGTCATCTTAACAGTCTATACTACACACACTTAAGGTCATCTTAACAGTCTGAAATACACACACACTTAAGGTCATCTTAATACACACACACTTAAGGTCATCTTAACAGTCTATAATACACACACACTTAAGGTCATCTTAACAGTCTTTAGTACACACACACTTCAGGTCATCCTAACAGTCTATAATACACACACACTTAAGGTCATCTTAACAGTGTATACTACACACACATTTAAGGTCATCTTAACAGTCTATAATACACACACACTTAAGGTCACCTTAATTATATTATCAATATTTTGTAATGTTGAAATGTAACAAGGAAATAACCATGTAAACAAAAATCTAATAAGACTTATTGTAGACTGTTTTAAAGGACATGACAACACTCTCTCCCAGCATACGATTCCTGCCATTATGACAGGTTATAGGTACTGTTACCTTTGAGGACATGACAACACTCTCTCCCAGCATACGATTCCTGCCACTGTGACATGTTATAGGTACTGTTACCTTTGAGGACTTGACAACACTCTCCCCCAGCATACGATTCCTGCCAACATGACATGTTATAGGTACTGTTACCTTTGAGGACATGACAACACTCTCTCCCAGCATACGATTCCTGCCATTGTGACATGTTATAGGTACTGTTACCTTTGAGGACATGACAACACTCTCTCCCAGCATACGATTCCTGCCATTATGACATGTTATAGGTACTGTTACCTTTGAGGACATGACAACACTCTCTCCCAGCATACGATTCCTGCCATTATGACATGTTATAGGTACTGTTACCTTTGAGGACATGACAACACTCTCTCCCAGCATACGATTCCTGCCATTATGACATGTTATAGGTACTGTTACCTTTGAGGACATGACAACACTCTCTCCCAGCATACGATTCCTGCCATTATGACATGTTATAGGTACTGTTACCTTTGAGGACATGACAACACTCTCTCCCAGCATACGATTCCTGCCATTATGACATGTTATAGGTACTGTTACCTTTGAGGACATGACAACACTCTCTCCCAGCATACGATTCCTGCCATTATGACATGTTATAGGTACTGTTACCTTTGAGGACATGACAACACTCTCTCCCAGCATACGATTCCTGCCATTATGACATGTTATAGGTACTGTTACCTTTGAGGACATGACAACACTCTCTCCCAGCATACGATTCCTGCCATTATGACATGTTATAGGTACTGTTACCTTTGAGGACATGACAACACTCTCTCCCAGCATACGATTCCTGCCATTATGACATGTTATAGGTACTGTTACCTTTGAGGACATGACAACACTCTCTCCCAGCATACGATTCCTGCCATTATGACATGTTATAGGTACTGTTACCTTTGAGGACATGACAACACTCTCTCCCAGCATACGATTCCTGCCATTATGACATGTTATAGGTACTGTTACCTTTGAGGACATGACAACACTCTCTCCCAGCATACGATTCCTGCCATTATGACATGTTATAGGTACTGTTACCTTTGAGGACATGACAACACTCTCTCCCAGCATACGATTCCTGCCATTATGACATGTTATAGGTACTGTTACCTTTGAGGACATGACAACACTCTCTCCCAGCATACGATTCCTGCCATTATGACATGTTATAGGTACTGTTACCTTTGAGGACATGACAACACTCTCTCCCAGCATACGATTCCTGCCATTATGACATGTTATAGGTACTGTTACCTTTGAGGACATGACAACACTCTCTCCCAGCATACGATTCCTGCCATTATGACATGTTATAGGTACTGTTACCTTTGAGGACATGACAACACTCTCTCCCAGCATACGATTCCTGCCATTATGACATGTTATAGGTACTGTTACCTTTGAGGACATGACAACACTCTCTCCCAGCATACGATTCCTGCCATTATGACATGTTATAGGTACTGTTACCTTTGAGGACATGACAACACTCTCTCCCAGCATACGATTCCTGCCATTATGACATGTTATAGGTACTGTTACCTTTGAGGACATGACAACACTCTCTCCCAGCATACGATTCCTGCCATTATGACATGTTATAGGTACTGTTACCTTTGAGGACATGACAACACTCTCTCCCAGCATACGATTCCTGCCATTATGACATGTTATAGGTACTGTTACCTTTGAGGACATGACAACACTCTCTCCCAGCATACGATTCCTGCCATTATGACATGTTATAGGTACTGTTACCTTTGAGGACATGACAACACTCTCTCCCAGCATACGATTCCTGCCATTATGACATGTTATAGGTACTGTTACCTTTGAGGACATGACAACACTCTCTCCCAGCATACGATTCCTGCCATTATGACATGTTATAGGTACTGTTACCTTTGAGGACATGACAACACTCTCTCCCAGCATACGATTCCTGCCATTATGACATGTTATAGGTACTGTTACCTTTGAGGACATGACAACACTCTCTCCCAGCATACGATTCCTGCCATTATGACATGTTATAGGTACTGTTACCTTTGAGGACATGACAACACTCTCTCCCAGCATACGATTCCTGCCATTATGACATGTTATAGGTACTGTTACCTTTGAGGACATGACAACACTCTCTCCCAGCATACGATTCCTGCCATTATGACATGTTATAGGTACTGTTACCTTTGAGGACATGACAACACTCTCTCCCAGCATACGATTCCTGCCATTATGACATGTTATAGGTACTGTTACCTTTGAGGACATGACAACACTCTCTCCCAGCATACGATTCCTGCCATTATGACATGTTATAGGTACTGTTACCTTTGAGGACTTGACAACACTCTCTCCCAGCATACGATTCCTGCCAACATGACATGTTATAGGTACTGTTACCTTTGAGGACTTGACAACACTCTCCCCCAGCATACGATTCCTGCCATTATGACATGTTATAGGTACTGTTACCTTTGAGGACATGACAACACTCTCCCTCAGCATATGATTCCTGCCATTATGACATGTTATAGGTACTGTTACCTTCCAGGACATGAAAACACTCTCCCTCAGCATACGATTCCTGCCATTATGACATGTTATAGGTACTGTTACCTTTGAGGACTTGACAACACTCTCTCCCAGCATACGATTCCTGCCAACATGACATGTTATAGGTACTGTTACCTTTGAGGACTTGACAACACTCTCTCCCAGCATACGATTCCTGCCACCGTGACATGTAGCCACCAAGTCAGCTATACCACAGCTTTCAAAAAACGTTGATACTTTGGAGCCTGAAAATGTAGAAACATTTTGGTAAAACCTTCAAGTTATAAAAAGGAATCGCTTTTGTTTAGCATTTTCTTTGGTAAGGGCTAAATGTCATGGTAACAGCTTTGACGACTTGTGGCTATGGTCATACCACCGGTAAGAAAAAACAAGAGTACCGCGGGGCGGAACAATATACGCCCGTCGAATGCCATATAGTGTTATATACTTTCTTACATTGAAATAAGATCAGCATTATTCAAAGAGTGGTTACTTGACATGCTATAAAAAATGAAGGAGAAAATCTCCAGACAAAAAAATACCAAATACTGAAATGAACAAAGGGCGAGAACTTTTGCAAAAACTGTCGAATCAAAATTCTTTTAAAGGAGACACAACTTCATATCATGATTATAAAGTATACCAAGTTTCAAAGAGATCCGTTGAAAAATGTAGGAGATTGCCTGACAAAAATCAAATATTGAAATAAACAAAGAGCAATAACCTTTGCAAAAATTGTTGAATCAGAATTCTTTTCAATGAAACACAACAACATATCATGTTTATTTAGCCTACTATGTTTCAAAGAAATCCGTCAAAAAAATGTAGATGATCTCCAGACAATTGATTCCATTAATCACCCCCCC
>NW_018408507.1:839971-850128 GCF_002113885.1 Mizuhopecten yessoensis
CCCACCCCCTGACTTTATGATGTGTGGTTGTTATTGATTCCAATAATCCCCCACCCCCTGACTTTATGATGTGTGGTTGTTATTGATTCCAATGATCGCCCACCCCCTGACTTTATGATGTGTGGTTGTTATTGATTCCAATAATCGCCCACCACCTAACTTTATGATGTGTGGTTGTTATTGATTCCAATAATTGCCCACACCCTGACTTTATGATGTGTGGTTGTTATTGATTCCAATAATCGCCCATCCCTACTTTAGTTTCATCATCTGTTCCAATAATCACCTGGGCTGTTATTAGGACCAAAAGTAGTATAAGCATAGTTAAAAGAAAGCAAGAAGATATTAGCAGATTAGGTGGAGAGAATAAAAGTATGAAAAGCACAGATAAGGGGAAGCTAAAAAGCAAAGACTTTGTTCTGTATAGTTATCTGATTAAAGCATTTTTATGGGATATGGAACTGTATTTTCATAGATTTAGAGAAGATACTGCCAACATATAACAAGAGGCCCATAGGGCCTGTATCGCTCACCTTGATATCTAAGCAATCATGGCAGAATATTCTCCAAATGAGATCCAAGGGAATATGCCAGACCCCAAGGCCAATCCTTGTAGCATATATATCTGTATTCAATTTTTCATGCCCAGCAATTTTATGTATGGTTATGGGGTGGGGATCTCAACTGTTTCCAAGCTGTGACGCAGAAACTAGGTCCCTACGGTTGTGGCCAGACCCCAGGATCAATTCTAATATCATGACTGCATTTGTCTCTTTTTGCCCAGCATTTGTATATATAGTTTTGGGGTGGGGATTTCAACCGTTTCAAAGTTATGACCCAGGGGTTAAGTCTGCAAGGGTGGGGCAAACCCTGGGGTCAATTCTAATATCATGACTGCATTTGTCTCTTTATGCCCAACAATTGTATATATAGTTTTGGGGTGGGGATCTTAACCATTTCAAAGTTATGACCCAGGGGTTAAGTCTCCAAGGGTGGGGCAGTCCCCAAGGCCATCCTGGAAGCATATGTGCATTCATCTCTTTGTAATCGGCAATTGTCTATATGGTTATAGGGTGGGGATCTCAACTGTTTCCAAGCTGTGACTAAGAAACTAGGTCCCTAGGGGTTCGGTCAGACCCCAGGGTCTATTCTAATATTGTGACTGCATTCGTCTCTTTATGCCCAGCATTTGTATATATAGTTTTTGAGTGGGGATCTCAGCCGTTTTAAAGTTATGGCCCAAGGACTATGTTTCCAAGGGTGGGGCCAGACCCTAGGGCCATCCTGGAAGCAAATGTGCATTCTTCTCTTTATACTCAGCAATTGTATATGTGGTTATATGGTGGGGATCTCAACCATTTCCAGGCAATAAACTTTTTTTGGTCCCACCCCTTAGCCCGGGGGGTCAGCCCCACCATTTGTACAATTTTGAATCCCTGCCTCCCATGAATGCTTTTGATTAAATATGATTGATATCCAGTGCATAGTTCTACAGAAGAAGTCGTTTATAGCAATCTAGCCAAATTGCCCCCTTTTTGGCCCCGCCCCTCAGCCCCCTGGGGGGTCAGCCCAACCATTTGTACAATTTTGAATCTCCACCACCTAGGGATGCTTCCAGGCAAATATGGTTGATATCCATCTCTTAGTTCCAGAGAAGAAGTCGCTTAAAGCAATATAGCCAAATTGCCCCCTTTTTGCCCCGCCCCTCAGCCCCCTGGGGGGTCAGCCCCACCATTTGTACAATTTTGATTCCCCACCACCTAAGGATGCTTCCAGTCAAATTTAGTAAAATTCCAATCGGTGGTTAAGAAGAAGAAGTCGTTTAAAGAAATTGTTGACGGACGGACGGACGACGGACGCCACGGTATGGCATAAGCTCACCTTGGTCCTTTGGACCAGGTGAGCTAAAAACTTATATTTCTAAGTATGAATTTTCCAAGTTATGACTCTAATGGGCCCAGCCCCTGGGGTGGGGACAGAACCCAAGACATTTTCTGGTGGTAAATTTGTATTGATCTCCATACTTGCCAACTCTCCCTACTTTGGAGGGAGACTCAGGTTTTTGGACCCTTCAATTAAACATTTTCAATCAAGGAATTTGCTAAACTTTTCTTATATTCCAAGATATAATTATTCCAACTGAAAGAACGACTCAAAAGATGCCATTCTCAAGTGCTATTTGTCCCTAGGATGTATAAACACACACTTTATTTACTTTTTTAATTTTGAGTTTACAGAATCTCACCCATGGGAATTGCTATAGGGTTGGCAAGTATAGGATCTCTTCATACCCAGCAGTTGTATATATTATGGATACAGGGTGGTCATGCCCAGCAGTTGTATATATTATGGATACAGAGGGGTCATGCCCAGCAGTTGTATGTATTATTGATACAGGGAGGTCATGCCCAGCAGTTGTATATATTATGGGTGGTCATGGTTTCATGGTGGAGATCCCCAATTTCCGTACTGGACCCCACCCGTTTGACCACGGGGCAAATTTGGTAGATACTTTTTTAATTTTGAGTTTACAGAATCTCACCCATGGGAATTGCTATAGGGTTGGCAAGGATAGGATCTCTTCATACCCAGCAGTTGTATACATTATGGATACAGGGTGGTCATGCCCAACAGTTGTATGTATTATTGATACAGGGTGGTCATGCCAAGCAGTTGTATATATTATGGATACAGGGTGGTCACGCCCAGCAGTTGTATGTATTATTGATACAGGGAGGTCATGCCCAGCAGTTGTATATATTATGGGTGGTCATGGTTTCATGGTGGAGTTCCCCAATTTCCGTAATGGACCCCACCCGTTTGACCACGGGGCAAATTTGGTAGATACTTTTTTAATTTTGAGTTTACAGAATCTCACCCATGGGAATTGCTATAGGGTTGGCAAGGATAGGATCTCTTCATACCCAGCAGTTGTATGTATTATGGATACAGGTTGGTCATGCCCAGCAGTTGTATATATTATGGGTGGTCATGGTTTCATGGTGGAGATCCCCAATTTCCGTACTGGACCCCACCCGTTTGACCACGGGGCAAATTTGGTAGATACTTTTTTAATTTTGAGTTTACAGAATCTCACCCATGGGAATGGCTATAGGGTTGGCAAGTATAGGATCTCTTCATACCCAGCAGTTGTATACATTATGGATACAGGGTGGTCATGCCCAACAGTTGTATGTATTATTGATACAGGGTGGTCATGCCAAGCAGTTGTATATATTATGGATACAGGGTGGTCATTCCCAGCAGTTGTATATATTATGGGTGGTCATGGTTTCATGGTGGAGTTCCCCAATTTCCGTAATGGACCCCACCCGTTTGACCACGGGGCAAATTTGGTAGATACTTTTTTAATTTTGAGTTTACAGAATCTCACCCATGGGAATGGCTATAGGGTTGGCAAGTATAGGATCTCTTCATACCCAGCAGTTGTATATATTATGGATACAGGGGGGTCATGCCCAGCAGTTGTATGTATTATTGATACAGGGTGGTCATGCCCAGCAGTTGTATGTATTATAGATACAGGGTGGTCATGCCCAGCAGTTGTATAGATTATGGATACAGGGTGGTCATGCCCAACAGTTGTATGTATTATTGATACAGGGTGGTCATGCCAAGCAGTTGTATATATTATGGATACAGGGTGGTCATTCCCAGCAGTTGTATGTATTATGGATACAGGGTGGTCTTGCCCAGCAGTTGTATATATTATGGATACCGGGTGGTCATGCCCAGCAGTTGTATGTATTATAGATACAGGGTGGTCATGCCCAGCAGTTATATATATTATGGATACAGGGTGGTCATGCCCAGCAGTTGTATATATTATGGGTGGTCATGGTTTCATGGTGGAGATCCCCAATTTCCGTAATGGACCCCACCCGTTTGACCACGGGGCAAATTTGGTAGAAAGATGTCTTATTATGTTGAGTAAGGACATATATGGATATAAGGTGGGGATATTGACGGTACATTGTATATGTGACAATACTGATATTATCTAGACAGATGGATGAGAGCTGATGACAATACATAATCAAAACAAATCTCTCCCTATTTCCCCCTCAGCCTGACAGGGATATCCACCTTATGAGTATGATAATTACTATCTTTTTATTACCAGGTGAGAAAAGTTCAGCAAATTTGATCATCTCCATAAGTCCTAGGCGTATCACTGCTGCCTTTGTGTTGTCTCCATAGTTCATACCATCCACAATGCCCGCTCCGATGCCCACCACATTCTGGAACACCATATTGTCATTACAGCAATAAGGTCATTATACCTGTCATTATACCAATATTACACACGGCACATGCCTCCTACATCATGCAATGATTTTCCTACATCAAAACAATATATATAGTATAACTTAACATACATTAAATTACAACAAGAGGCCCATGGGCCTTAACGGTCACCTGAGTCTTACATTATTTATTTTTGTTGATGAAATATGTACCAATTTGAGTAAAAAATAGTTAAGTATAATGTTAACTTAACTTTGTCAGGACCATGAGCTAGCTGATCATTCCAAGACCAATTTTCAGTGAGATCGGCCTATTAGAACTTGTTTTTAAGTTTGAAATAGGTATTTACAAAATAGCTGCCATGGCAGCCAAATTGTATTTCTGATTGACCCGAAAAATAACAACACTTTGTCAGAACCATGATTCGATCATTCCTACAAAGTTTCAGTTCAATCGGCCTAGCAGAACTGAACTTTAAGTTTGAAATAGTTTTTCAAAATGGCGGCCATGGTGGCCATATTGGATTTCTGATTGACTTGAAAAATAACAACACTTTGTCAGGACCATGAGTCCATCATTCCTACCAACTTTCAGTTCAATCACCCAAGCATAACTTGACTTTAAGTTTGAAATAGGTATTTTCAAAATGGTGGCCGTGGCGGCCATATTGGATTTCTGATCGACCTGAAAAATAACAACACTTTGTCAGAACCATGATTCGATCATTCCTACAAAGTTTCAGTTCAATCGGCCTAGCAGAACTTAACTTTAAGTTTGAAATAGTTTTTCAAAATGGCGGCCATGGTGGCCATATTGGATTTCTGATTGACCTGAAAAATAACAACACTTTGTCAGGACCATGAGTCGATCATTCCTACCAACTTTCAGTTCAATCTGCCCAGCAGAACTTGACTTTAAGTTTGAAATAGTTTTTCAAAATGGCGGCCGTGGCGGCCATATTGGATTTCTGATCGACCCGAAAAATAACAACACTTTGTCAGGACCATGAGTCGATCATTCCTACCAACTTTCAGTTCAATCGGCCCAGCAGAACTTGACTTTAAGTTTGAAATAGGTTTTCAAAATGGCGGCCGTGGCGGCCATATTGGATTTCTGATCGACCCGAAAAATAACAACACTTTGTCAGGACCATGAGGCGATCATTCCTACCAACTTTCAGTTCAATCGGCCCAGCAGAACTTGACTTTAAGTTTGAAATGTAAAATGTTAACGGACGACGGACGACGACGGACGAAAACGGATAGCAATAGGTCACTTGAGCTATAGCTCAGGTGACCTAAAAAAGAGACCCAATGAGCCTGTATCAATCATCTGTTATTCATATGATCACATCTTGGAATTTCAAAGGGTCAACTGATGTCGTACTCATTATTTTTAATGTTCAATATCATTAGATGTTTTTTGTTGGGAGATCATATAACTCTACATCTTTAAAATCTGTTAAAATATTTTATTTTATTTCACTCATGTGACACTGATAGATGGTCAAGGTCATTCATTTGAACAAAATGGAAGGGCTTCATCTCAACATGCTACTGGCCAAGTATTATGACACTTGGTCTCTTTGCTATCCAGAAGTGGACAAAGCTCCTTTTGACCCTGAAAGTAGCACAAGGTCCTATATTTGAACAAACTTGGTAAAACTTTATCATAGCATGCTACTAGTCAAGTTCCATCATCCTATGCATACAAATTACCAGTAGTCAGAAGTTGTTTAAAGGTTTTAACTCTGCCCTCTGTGATCTTCCATATATTTTAACAAACTTGATATCCCTTTACCCCTGCTTGCTATTGGCCAAACATCATGACCCTAGGGCTCTTTGCTGCCGCTATCAGAAAAAGTTGTTTAAATAGTTTATGATATTTGAAATCTGTGATTTCGAAATTGTGTCAAGGCTATTCACTTGATCATTTTGATAGTTCTTCTTCCTAACATGCTACTGACCAAATTTCTACACCCTAGGCCAATTGGCTTTTAAGAAAATGTAAAATGTTGACAACAGGTGGACAGATGATGTCACACCCTCCCATAAGCACTCATGGCCCTCCTGGACAGTTTAGCTAACAAGAGATCCCGATACCCTTCATCATCAGATCTTCATTAGTTCTACGTAAGTTTGATCTGTCCCTTCTTTTCTCATTTCTATTTGATTGATAGACTTGTCAGCAGTAAATACATCCTTAATGAACTTCTGATTAACACTTAATGCAGCTGGGTTTGATAGTGTCCCACATCATTGGAACTTTTCAATAAAATAGTACCAATAATGTGTAAAATATATATAGAATAAGAGAGACTTGTTTTCTGGCAGCCATCTTGACTTTCTAACTAGTCTTAAAATGAAACATTCACAAATAAAGTCTACATTAGTCTATAATAAACCAAGTAAAATCTACCTCAAAAATAATAAGTCTACATTAGTCTATAATAGACCAAGTAAAATCTACCTCAATAATAACAAGTCTACATTAGTCTATAATCAACCAAGTAAAATCTACCTCAATAATAGTAAGTCTACATTAGTCTATACTAGACCAATGAACGCTACCTCAACAATAATAACAAACTTAAACTGTCAAAAATCATGACAGCCTTGGTGGACCAGAAAAGACAGTATACCCCAGGGATAATCCTGGAATCTTGCCATCATTCTAGTCATACTTTGAAGAGTAGATATCGTTCTGAGCATTGTACAGCGGGCTATGAATTCTGATAAGCATGTAATCGATCAGGAACAGTCTGCTGAGAGTGCACCACTTTACAAGTGTCACAAACACCTTGTAGATCCTGTTTAGGATCATCAACCATGCCATAAAGAAATCGGAAGGTGGTTTGAAACCAATTCTGTAATTTCCTTAACATTAATATTCCTATATTCCTAAAAAATTACTTATTTATTTTATTACTTTTTTTTTATAGAGAGAAACACCAAATTGAATACTTAATTATGCTTTTATGTCATTATTATGTTTCAGGATAATGGAGTATTCAGACAGGATTTGTAAAACAATTTAGATCAATGCAAAGACATACATGCATACCAAATCTGATAATTCCAGGTTAAAAGGTAAAGAAGACATGCCCAAGACAAACTTGAGGTCAAAGGTCAGACCACAGGTCACAGTGACCTACTTTTTGTACTTGAAATTTTGCTATCCCAAAATAAATGTACTTGCATACCAAATCTGGTTACTCCAGGTGTAATAGTATAGACTATATGCCCTGGACATTTTATTCAAAGGATGACGCACCCTGCCATTCCAAGATGTACTGGTTACTTGCATACCAAGTCTGGCTACTTCAGGTTAAATTTTATAGAAGATATGCCCTAGAAAAAATCTTCTAGCAGATGGAGGAAGAATAGACGGACAGACAGAGTGCACACCATCCTCCCAGAAACCGGTGGGGGACTAATAAACATCCATAATTGTGTTTTGACTCTTGTCATTTCCACTTTGTTAAAAAAAAAATAAGTCCCCACCACTTACACAAATACAACAAAATTAAAAAATTAAAATTAAAACTCCATACATGTCACTAGTGGTCACTGTTTATTTTTTTTATTTTTTTTCAAAACTGTTTTGCCCGAAATGTTACAATCCTGTCTGAAGTATGAAACACACCCTTATCACTATACCAGAAACACTGCCCTCAAAATCTAGTCCCACTTTATTCTAAAGAACAACTGTAAACCCACCTACCTTTAAAGCTCCACAAATCTCCACTGTTGGGGTATCATTCACAATCATACAGTGAAAATATGGAGTCTCAAACAGCCTCTTCAGCATTTGTCCATTTTCTTCATTTGTGCTTCCTAAAATAAATCAATAATGATATGCATTCGGCACAAAAACTGTTACTGGTAGGATTTGAACATTTTGGAGGTTATGTGATTAGGAAATATAGATAATGACATCGTTCATAAGTTTAAAGAAAGCAAAAATTAGCTGGTCTAAAATAACAAGAGGCCCAGAGGGCCTGTATTGCTCACATGGATATCTAAGCAATCATGGCAAAATATTCTCCAAATGAGATCCAAGGGAATATGACAAACCCCAAGGCCAATCCTTGTAGCATATCTGTATTAGATTTTTCATGCCCAGCAATTTTATGTATGGTTATGGGGTGGGGATCTCAACTGTTTCCAAGCTGTGACTCAGAAACTAGGTCCCTATGGTTGTGGCCAGACCCCAGGATCAATTCTAATATCGTGACTGCATTTGTCTCTTTATGCCCAGCATTTGTATATATATATAGTTTTGGGGTGGGGATCTCAACCGTTTTAAAGTTATGACCCAGGGGTTAAGTCTCCAAGGGTGGGGCAGAAACTGGGGTCAATTATAATATCATGACTGCATTCGTCTCTTTATGCCCAACAATTGTATATATAGTTTTGGGATGGGGATCTTAACCATTTCGAAGTTATGACCCAGGGGTTAAGTCTTCAAGGGTGGGGCAGACCCCAAGGCCATCCTGGAAGCATATGTGCATTCATCTCTTTATACTCTTTTAGAATATAAAGAATACAATTGTATCTACATGAGTGTCTCAGTAAGTATTAATACTTTTGTAGTTTAATGTTTAAGGGTAAATGTATTGATAAAAGTATGCAAGAATGTGTACATGTAATGTGAAAACTATCATTTTTTTTAAGCAAGAGCCAGATAATTTCTCATTTTGATAAAGTAGAAAATTGAGATTACCTATCGTAGATTCACAAAACTGTTCCTTAGCAACTTCCCCGGCCAGGTTAGCACCCATCATGGCTGAGCAATGGATACCGAGTTCCTCCGTAATCACATCTGATATCAGTTTGATGCCTCCCTCCGTTATAGACACACCCTGTCAAGTAGTTATCACTATATCACAATCTGTTATAGACACACCCTGTCAAGTAGTTATCAACATATCACAATCTGTTTTAGACACACCCTGTCAAGTAGTTATCACTATATCACAATCTGTTATACACCCTGTGATCAAGGTAAGAAAGGGATTACCTTGATAAGAGATACAGCGATAGAATCCTTCTTTATGTTGCCTTTCATTGTTGCACAAATGTCTGCGACAAACTGATGAGGTAGCACAAATATATATATGTCACCATCCTTACTTGCCTCCAACAGGTTGGGCACAGCTACCTATGAAAAGAATTCAATTAGATCTTTACCTTAATTATAATTATAGTATACAGAAGGAGAAATGCAAACAAGAGTACAGCAGGACGGACATGTGCAAATCTGATGTACTTCAAATCCTTCCGATACATAACTGTACTTAAATGTATAAAAATAGGGACACGTTATTAACAAGAAGAAACTACATTTGCACACAGTACTTTGTAAAGCTGAAAAGTATTCCTAAGATGTGGTGAAAGGAGAAAACATCCCGTAATTAACCAACTTAAACTTAAGGAATATATACATGTCGTATATCCTTTAAAAAAATATTTACCTAAGAATTGCATCCCTTTGTCCATATATCCAACAGTAAAAATAGGAATGTGCATTACCCAGATTTGCCTATATTTTGTTCATCTTTAGGGCCAGATGAGCTAATATTGCAGTTACTCGGACAAAACAACCCCTGATAAATTTCATGAAAATTCATATTATTTATAACAAAATCCATCTTATTGTTGGTACATGTATAATACACATTTTATGGGGCAAGTAGAAATCGTTTTTTGGAAACTGGATTTCTAGGGTCTACTTTCCCAAGACAAGAGGCCCATGGGCCTTAACGGTCACCTGATATATTTATACAGAGAGTTGATTTTGTTTTTAACATGAACAGAAATATTATTCAAAGTGACAAAAAACAATAAAACCACCTTATTCAATATCTAGCATACAGATTTAAGACT
>NW_018408507.1:850767-896168 GCF_002113885.1 Mizuhopecten yessoensis
TTTTTGAAATTTCAGTCAATTCAATCCTTTTTGGCCCCACCCATCAGCCCCAGGGGGTCAGTCAGGGCTGATATGTGCATACCATCAAACTGCTATCCAATACTGATAATGCTAACCCAAATTGAATAACTTTCAATGGAAATTAAACAAATGGTGGTCCAAAATGTGATTTCCCTATATAAACTATAGCAAAGTTTACCCCCTTCCCAGGGGTAAACGTGAGACCCCAGGGTCATGAAATTCACAATTTTGGTAAAGCACCTTAAGAACCTTCCATCTATGAAGAGTATTTGATTCTACCATATCTGGGTCTTGAGAAGTAGATTTTTGAAATTTTAGTCAATTCAACCATTTTCCCCCCCACCTATCAGCCCCTGGTGGTTAGTCAGGGCTCATATATGCATACTATCAAACTGATACCTAATACTGATAATGCTGACCCAAATTGAATTACTTCCAATGGAAATTAAACAAATGTTGGTCCAAAATGTGATTTCCCTATATAAACTATAGTAAAGTTTACCCCCTCCCTAGGGGTAAACGTGAGACCTCAGGGTCAAGAAATTCACAATTTTGGTAAAGCACCTTATGACCCTTCCATATATGAAGAGTATTTGATTCTACCATATCTGGGTCTCGAGAAGAAGATTTTTGAAATTTCAGTCAATTTGACCCTTTTTTGCCCCGCCCCTCAGGCCCCTGGGGGCTTGGGACTAAACTGGCCACCACTTTTGTTGACCTTTGTCCATGGAAGGTTCCTGCAAAATTTCATTGAAATTGGTTCAGGGGTTTTGGAGAAGAAGTTGAAAATGTAAATTGTTTACGGACGCACTACGGACGACGGACGACGACGGACAAAAGGCGATCGCAATAGGTCACTGGAGACTTTGTCTCAGGTGACCTCAAAACAGATTTGAAAACATTTTACACCCCTGAAGTAAGCTAAATGGGTTAACAACAGCGGCAGCACCACTTGCATAAGCTCACTTGGTCTTTTAAGTAACGAAAGCTTATAAGAACACAACTGTATAGTCATCCAAGTATTGACAATTGAGTTTAAGAGAATGGTTACATTGTATATCAGTTTTTAACATCATAGAACATCAATGATTATAACAGCCTGAATACTGATTTGTATCATTACCAACCACATGTAGTTACCTTGCACTATACGTATGACATGGGCAATGAAACACCTACCACATTATCTGGAAGCTGCACTCCCGGTAAGTACTTCACATTTTCATGTCTTGTGTTTATGACCTCGGTTAACTTTTCTCCATCAACCATTTCCTCATAAACATACATCCGTACCAATGGATCAAATAGCTCTCTCCTGTCTCGCACATTGTGACCAACAATTTTTGCAATGGCCGATCCCCTGTAAAGACCAAGCATTATTCAAAGTTAGAAATGCTGAATTGTTTAATATTATTACTCGTTATCAAAGTCGCGATGGCTTATCAATACAGACCTTGCGACTTAAATAAAATGAACAAGAAACTGCAGCAAAGCTGCTGGACAGCAAATATTTTGATAAAAGTCAAATTCAATTTATTTTGATAAAAGTCAAATTCAAACTCAAATCCTGCATACTTCAATTTATTCTTTGATTATTTTTGTTAATGATATTAATTTTATCGTTCAGAATATTTTGTTTATGCTCAATATCCTCACATGTTGCACTATTGCCACTAATAATTATCCAACGGCACGAACATGTACAATTTTAAATCCACGTTTAAGTGTCAACGTCATTTTAATTTCATTGTCTTTTAGTATTTCATATTGTTACACATTCGTTGATATTTGTCCTGTTAGCCTATTCCATTGTAATAGATTTATTATGTAGATCTAACGATGAATACCACAATGTATATCAATACGAGTGATAGATAAGATATTCAACGGAAAAAAATAATTAAATAATCTATTCATTATATTTTTAAAAAGTAAAGCGTCACATATATTGCTACACCAGAAAACTGCAGGAATTTGTAGCATTGTATTTGATGCCAGGTTCTAATGATGTCACGTTTACACTTGACAACAAAGCAGAATGGACCACTCAACGCAACTCTGCCGTTTGGTGCTATTATCTGGAAAGGTTCCCACACAGAAATTATAGCAATTGTGCAGTTATGTTACTACTATAATTTACGCTGCAGAGGTGCATGAAACAAACGCTCATTATAAAGTCGCTTCGTCTGAACAGGAAATTGAAAATCTTCGTAGTGAATAGAAGGTAACGTTCTGATTGGACAATACTTACAGTTGTATCTTCTCATGTGAAGATAAAACATTTCGTATATATCTTCACTGTCGTGAAGAAAAAGTTTTTATCGAGTGAATAATTCCGGATGTTTCACTGGAATTTTTTTTATAAACACTGATAGCGTAGCGTTTTTTCTTTTTTTGTAGATCGAATGTGGCCTCAAATTCCCAGAAGGCTTTCAGCCAAGGGGAAGCACCAGAAATGGACAAGGTGTTTACTGATTAAACCCAGCTTTGCGCCACTTATTGGTTTGAAAAAAGGTCCAATGGGCTTGTATCATTCACCTGTTACTCATCACACATCTGTGAGTGTGACCTCTACATTAAAAGTAGATCAAGGTCACATTGATTAAATAGACTTAATATAATTACACAATATGGAAACCTGTTGGAACAATTCATTGCTCTACATCGAACAAGTCATTGTTGGAAGATTTTAACTTTTTTTACTCATGCTTTCAAAGATTGTCAGGCTCAGTCATTCATTTGGATCCCAAACTTAAAAAGCTTCCACACAAGCTGCTACAAGCCAAATACTATTACCCTAGGACTCCTAATTGTTCATCTGAAGTTGTGTTCACACATTTGACCCTTGTTGCCTTTAAAGTTGGTCCAGGTCACTGATTTCTATGAATGTTCGTCATCTTGATGGCTCTCTTGCATTGGTCATAAGAAGTTCTTTCTAGGTAAGTTTATGACACAGCACAAATCAAGGTACAGAAACTCAGTTTAAAAAAAGTTGATAGCCCCTAATCCCAGCATGCTACAAACCAAAAATATGTAGCATCTTTTAGGTCTTTGAGCCTTAATATTCTCACTAAATATAAGTGCAATCCAATGCAAATCGTTTTGTCATTAAGAATATAGCAGATACAATAGTCAAAATTATTTTGTAAACTTCGTAAACCCCTCCCCATAAGATCAGGATTGTTGCCCTAAATCCTTTTCGCACTTCAGGTCGTTTTGCTTTTGGTCAGTTTACCCAAGGATGTTCAGTAGTGGATCAGAGACCTATCTGGGGGGTTTCCTTTTCCGGGGGGTGGGGGGTGTCCATGTGGGGGAAAATTGAGGAAAATGGCGAAAATACATAATACCATCTGGATCTGCCACTATTGTTACTATATTGGCACTATTATATTGCCTAATATAATTATATTCATTTTATAAAATCCGGGGGCTATTATAAGTTATGAATATCAGTTCGTCAACCAGTTGAAATGGTTCTAAATATTAAAAAAAAGGAAACTTTTTTTCATGTTTTACCATAGAATTAGATCTAAGTCTGTACTGGTTTCACGAGCAAAGGTCTTCTCGAACTAACGAGTCTTATAACAGAAAAGCGAAGGGAGACGTATAGAAAAACTGCAAAATATACCCATGGCTAACAAGATTTATGACACCTTCTAGCTGTGATAACGTAGTTTTCTGATGATGAGTTTTTTTTTATATATTGCGTCGTCAGAGGAGGCTGGGGCAGAGGAGGCCGGGTATGACCTAGCTATATATAGATGGATCAAAAATGACAGGCACAGGAACTGGGCACTGGGCAAGTTATGGACAGAACATTGAAAATAGTTCATTGTAAATGAAGTCATCGATTGCATACCGACTATGTGCAGGTACCTAAGATTAAAGACTAGACTGATTCATCTTAATTTGCTGCTATTTCCTCAGAAAGTCAAACTTCACCCGACTTAACATCCCGGATTCCCGGTGCATGCCACGGAAGTGAAAATAAGAGAAAACGAGTTGTATTTCCTTGTTGAATTAGCTTGTACTAATGTTCTGTAAACTGTCAAAAACTGAATGGTGCTCCAATATTTCGAATATGATTTAACAAACCAGTTTCCTGAGCCTATGATGCAGACAGCTTTTCCCATTTCAGCACCTTCTTGAAATATCGTACTATTACCAAGGAATCGAAAGTTGCATTACCGAACCTCAATCATAATGACATTAGATATTCTAATAAAAATGCACATTTTTTCTACATATAAATTGATTAATAACACATCAAAGCTCCGAAAGAATTGTTTCAACAAAAAAATACATGTTGAAAAGACATATCCATTGCCTTCTGTGAAAGCGTGAGGCACGGGACTGATTATGCAAAGTTCGACTGATGCATAGTTAGGCCTCACTCTTGCAAAGTAACAGACGTAATACGTCATACACCAAAATAACATCGGGCGGGCTTGATGCTGGTATGCCTGCCATGGCGGTTCCCGGTGACAAGGGCAAAACGCGACACATGAATCAAAATCGGTCAAGATTCATCGCCGATTTAAAAGACTCGCAAAGCGACACTAAGATAATAGCATAGTAATCTCGCTTTCCCGCAAGGCTGTCTTGTGTAGCCGCTGTGCTATGCGTATCTGATCTTATATAACATGCCATAGCGGCAGAATCGTCCTCCGATGTAATTTTTTACCTAAATAGTTATTTGTCTTCGTCCTGTCTTCAACCTATTTTGGTTAAGAACTGTATAAAGTATATAGTTCATACTTTACTGTAGTCTAAAATAGCCATGTCAATTTGCTTCTTTTGGTCGAAACAGGAAAGAAGGTGCTAGCTGGGTCCTATAGCAAATAATTATAAAAAAAATCACTGTACATAACAACGCACTATTAAGCACAAACCCAAAACTCCAAAAAATACGTAATCGTCAATATTGACGGAGGGAGGTTTATATAGATGAAGATGAAACGTGCCACTCTGACGTTACAAGGACCATGGGTTCCGGGATGTTTCGCCCGAAATCCTGTTCGCCCTAAACAAAATGTTTGGTATTTTCTTTCAATTTTAGTAGTTTTAAGTAACAAATTAAGTCTTCTTAGTCTTCCATTAAATTAAAATGAATTTTATATAAAGAAATGTGTTTTGAGTGTTTACCACAGGAAACACACTAACAAATTACATATAACAAGTTAAACAATCTTCTAAACAATGGCGACACCACGCAGTCTCGTCGCGACACTAATGATTTCTGTTTTCTTATTATATGTTGTTAATTCACTATTGTTCTTAATTTTTAGTCATTCTGATAGCTTAATTACTCGTCTTTCGATGAAATTTTGATATTACTTAAAATATCAGTTTTCCCATTCGTGCCTGCTCGAATGAGCATAACAGTAGTACAGTACATCACGGCACGCCAGGATCAAGTTCGCCAACTATTTTGGCTTGTTTTCGTGGTACGGACTACTCAAGACAACCTAGACAGAGAGAACCGTTAGATTTGTAATATTTGTTTGACAATACGGAAGGTAAGGCTCTATTACACTTGAAAGTAAGATGGTTCATGTATTTATGATGGTATTATATAAGAAAAAGAACTGTCAAATGTGTAAATTGTGATTTTGTTAACAGGAAGTTGATCATTGTTTTGACGTTGGTCGAAGTCAGCTGTCAGATTTTCCAATATCGGGATTTTTGTTTATGTTCGTTTTCCTTCATAAGTGACCGTAATTACCTACGCTGATATTTAACTATTTTTTATTTAATTCTTCATGGGAATAAACAAAATGTTAAAGATTGATTCACGATTGTTTGCTATGATGGGCAAGTCAGTTCTATGAATAGTCAGTTCTATTTTTATACATTTCCGTCAGGTGTCGTATGCTTTTGCGCACATACTTGAATTGGTCAACCTAATCATACGTATACGATACTACCAATAGGACGTTGCTTATTATTGACCAGAACCAGAACTACACAACTCTGTTAGTATGCCTATGATATTTTTACCAATCCTTCCAAGTTGCTTTTAGAAGATTTTTATTATATAGTATTTTAAATTAAGGGAAATCATGGTAGCATGCACTAAAAGTATTATTACTAAAAAAAGGAAGGTTGCCTGTTGGAACACCGACCAAATTGATCACCTGATCGGTTGGTGGAGTTCACTCAGTTTTGTTAATATTTCAGAATAGATCTAGAATTACAGGACACAGTTCGCTATTACTTTAACAGTGTGGGTTTTAGTACTTTTAATTGATTTTTTTATTTCAACAAATTTATTGGACAAAATCAATTGAACAATTGAATGAGACAACAGGCTTAGCCTATATAAGTCTTCTCCTTTAGTACTTTGAGTTGTTTCCCATAGAAGTAGTCCGCAACTTAGGGATATTTCTGTGACATACCAATACCCCCCCCCCACACTTTAAACTGTAAGGAATTAGTGTTGAGTATCATGAGTTGGTGTAAGTTTGTTCAGAAATAATGGCTAGCCCTTAAATTAAAAAAAATAGAAGTTATAAAGACAGAACTAGATGTATTTCTTGAATGAACCAGCCATACATGTATATTCTAATCAATATGTATAATATACTGAGGTCATTCTTTGTTGCCATTTGTATTATCAGTGCCGTTCTAATAATAATTGTAAAAGAAGTGTAAGTCTGTATTAATAAAAGTTTTGATTACTCTGAGAAATTTATGTATTTTACTATATATCACTTGTTGTGACTTTTAAATTGGATTATAATATTACTGGATATTTATAAATCATTATTGACAAAGTTGGAACTGCATCTGGAATAGCACCTGAAGTGTAGACTTGTGGTTTTTACCCACAGGTCTGTAGTAGAAGAACATCTGTATGACAAAATTAACTGATGGAGAACAATGATCAAAATGTAGTTTAAAACAAGGTGGGGAGGTAACATATTTTCTTTTTCAACAAATGGGGTCAATGAATTACTAGTGCCCTCGCTATTGCCATATAATTTAGCCAATAACAATGTTATCAATATTGACCAGATTCATTATATTTGAAGGTTCTGAACAACCAACATGGAATCTGAAGTAAAGAATGAGCCCATGGATAGTAAGAGTGAGGAGGAGGCGAAGCAGTCCCGTACAGAGTTTGCCATGGTTGTTTTCCACAACATTCCAGAAACATACCCAGCTGATGCTCACATACAGTGTGCATACACCATCACCTCCGATCTGGTGCCCACAAGTTACGACTGGGTGGGTCTCTACAAGGTTGGCTGGATGAGTATAAAGGACTACCACTACTACGAGTGGGCAGTTATATCAAAGAACTACGAGATTGGCAAAGAGGCCGATAGTGCTGTTCTCTTTCCAGGTAAATGAAGAGCAAGATATTTTAGTGTTGCATTTATAGGTGTTCCCAATTGCCATTCTGGGTCTAGATGTCCAGATGTGCTAAACACACCCACACCAGGTAGCCAAGTTAGACATTACTAACACTTTGGCATGGTTCCTGGTTTTCGAGCTCTGTGGATGTTGAAAAATAAGGAGTTGTACATGTGTTCAGTTAAAAAATAAACAATATGATCAGGTATCTTGATAGTATGTATTGGTCGTTGATTGAAAATGAATTTTTTATCATATCTTGGATATGTATATCAAATGTATCTAAGATCAGCCTTGCAAGTCAGGGATTGAGAAATACAGGTTACGTGACGTCATAAATCAAAGATTGACCAATGACATCATGTCCAGGGTGTTACCCACTAGTGGGTCACCAAAAATGTTTACCAACTCCTAGCAGGTTTATCCAATGAGTCATTGGTGAGGAAACCTACAGTGGTTGTGGGAGTGAGGAAACCTACAGTGGTTGTGGGAGAAAACTTTCCTTCTTCCTGCTGTTAGCCACTCTTGTAGGTAATTTTGTTTGAAAAGGACTTTTGTAGTTCATGTTACTACAGAAGAAATTATAAAAAGTTTATACATAAAATGTGTTATTATGATCATAATTAAACTGATATGAATTTATTTTATGACAATTCATTACAATACAAATAGAAATTTATCAGTGTTTAATACATTCTAACCAATCAAGGCAAAAAGTATGTAGTGTTTTGTCTGTATGTGTATTACTATAAGTCTGACATGGATTATACTTACATCATGATTTATCCAGAGTTGATCTTCTACTGCTAACAGTTTTAGCATCTCATAACTTTTAGTAATTTGATTTTAATTACAGCTCATAAGATGCCTGATGATGACGGAGAATTTTACCAGTTTTGCTATGT
Organism: Mizuhopecten yessoensis; assembly: GCF_002113885.1. Taxonomy (NCBI): domain Eukaryota; kingdom Metazoa; phylum Mollusca; class Bivalvia; order Pectinida; family Pectinidae; genus Mizuhopecten; species Mizuhopecten yessoensis. The sequence goes on from NW_018408507.1 coordinate 859,053, forward strand.
GACCAGTTCTGGACAGATCAGGGGAGCAAGTACACCATTCCAGTTTAAAAAACCAAGTGCAGATGACTATGTTGAAGAGGAAGACAACGACACAGACATGCTGATCATCAGGTCCAAGTCTGTTGTACTGGAAGAACGACTCAAACTGATGGAAGAGGATAAGGCTCGCCTGGAACAGGTACATGTAACGGCCATTACTGAACTCTGCTGTTTATTAGCTCACCTGGCTCAATAGTGGGTAGAAGGGCATGATTCATTAGAGTTTTATATACACTCTTATAGCAACCTTTTATTTGGTCTCAGCTTTTGTGTATTGCACTCTTTTGAAATGTATGTACAGGTACCATATTTTATATAATTAAAACACCAAACCTGTAAGCTATTAATTAAGGCCCCTGGGTCTCTTTCTTGTTTTGTTCTTACAATTTATTGTTGAATGGTATGCAAAATAAAATAAAGTATGTTCTCTATTTATTATAGATAATTTCCGAAATTAAACGGACTTTTGCCTTCTGTCCTGCAAAAAATGAGTGCCCTTATACTTTTCAAACATTGAATTGTCAATCTATCTAGCTACCTACCAACCCCCTTAAACATAATTATGTGATCATAAAAGATATTTCTACTGACCTGAGCTATTTGTTACACAGCTACAGGAGGATATGGGGAAAGAAACTGATGGACTTGTTCAGAAGTTGTCTGACCTGGACAGGCAGCTAATTGAGGCTCAGAAGGAATGCCACCATCTGGAGGAGAGGGTCCAGGCAGGGGAGACCTACATCAGTCAGCTCAACCAGGTAAATGACCACATCAAAGGATACAAGTCTATTAAAACTTATTTAAATAGATGACCTTGGACAACTTTAAAGGTCATAGGTCAAATGTTCTGAAATACATGTTTTTAGAAATCTCTTTCTAGATGACAAAGAGGCTCAGGCTGATTATATTTGGCCAGTAGCAGGCTTAAATAACCCCAACCCATATTCAAGGTCACAAGGTTAAATGCATTAAAACCTTTAAATTATTTCTCCTAAGTTACTAAGAGGCGTAAGGTGTTTCTGTTTTGAATGTAGGATTCCAGGATATAGGGCTATCACATTTGTTTAAGTGAAGGTCCTTGAATAATAAAAATCACAAGGGTCAAGTGCTTTTAAACCTTTTAACAACTTCTGAATATAGGTCCACTGGGCCTCTTGTTTATTATAAATTAAAGTAATGAAAGTCTAGAAGGGCAATATCACAAACATTTTAAAATGCTTTGTGGCATCAATTTTAAAAAAGTTGTCTTTAAAAGAGACCAAGACAAACTAAAAATTTTAAGAAATTTGTTCCAGCATGCTAAGTTGTACTGGAAAAAAAAAATACAAGAAGAAGAAATATTTTAAACAAATGTTGAAAAGCTCTAAATAAGAAACATAACAGAAGTAATAGGTCTTTTTACCTGACAGGAAAATGCCTCAATAAATGTGTACAATGTACCGGTAGTATGATATTACTTACGACATTTAACAGATTCATTCAATGTTGGTCGGTGGTAACTTGTAGTTTCAATAGCTTATTCATGTGTATTCATACATGTTGTTGTTGTGGCTCCTAGAGCTCTAGACGTTGTTATGGTAGATGTTATAGATACTATTATGGATGTGTTGTTATAAGGAGTGTAAATAAACATGTACATAACCATTTACTGTTTTGAGATGTATTGGTATGATCATAGCTCATATCTAAGTCCATACTCGAATTTTGAAGAAACCGTTAATCAATCCATAAACTACTCAGTATTCAGTTTGAACTGTTTTATGTAGGAATCCCACAAACATTGTAAATGGCTCGACAGAAAAAGCTATACTTGTACTACATGTACATGTATATCGTTTTGTCAGGTCACAAAAATAATAATTAAATTAAAACTCAGGAGACAATTAAAGTTTATGGGCCTATTGTTATGACATGAAGCTTGTCTTAAGTAAGTGTTCACTTAAATTAAATTGTAACTTTTGGACTTGTTCCATCAATATCTTATTTGATTGAAATAAAACAAAATTCAGCTTTGGAAGCTGATTTGTGTGATACTGCCTGTAGGGGTTATATAGGTTTGTTATAAATAGAGATGAACAGGAGGTAGTACTAGGACTATTTCACCTGTGAGTGATGTATGTCAGTCACTTTAAAATTGTTTACAGGAAGCCCATGACATGAACATTGTTCGTGAAGAGCTGCAAACTCGTCTGGATACTCAGAATCATGATGGCGAGGAAATGGAGGGACGTATTTCTAGACTTAATGAAGAAATCAAAGAACTAAAGGCTGAGATACGTAAATTGCAGAATGAAAAGGACAAGTTTGAGGGTGAAATGAGAGTGATGACTGGACAGATAGAGCTATACAAGGTACATCATTTCCCTCCAATATTTAGCTCATCTAGCCCAAAGGCCCATGTAAGCTGATGCCATGGCACATTGTCCATTGCCACCATCATTCTCTTTGAATGGCATCTTCTTGAGAAACATGCTTAGGGTCAGGATATTTTTCAAGTAGTTTCCTTACAGAAAGATCAACAATGATAGCACAAAAATGAGCTTGACTTTCTATACTTGCAAGGTCTCCGGGCTCTTTCATTTTTTTTATTTTTAAATTCAGGCTTGTTTTGAAGAATTAAAGGGCAAAGTTTGGAATCAGAAATGGTCTTGACAGGGCCATGTTCAAGGTCATGGGGGTTATATTTGTTCAAATGCTCAAACATCTTCTGAAGAACCAAAAGGCTTAGAACAATGATCTTTAGTCTGTAACTTGCTCAAATGAGTGCTTCAAAGATCTACACGACCTTTAAGTGTATACAAGGTCACAGGGGTCAAATTTGTTATAAAATTCAAACATATTCTTGATTTCTGGAGTAGCAAGAGTCTCGGAATAAGAGTAATTGGCCAGTAGCTTGTTCATTGGTAGTGCTTCAAAATTTGCAAACAGACCCATATTCAAAGTCACAGATGTCAGTTTTGTTAAATGGCTGAAACAGTATCTTCTGATAAACCAAAAGATCTAATCGTGATATTTGGCTGACATGGAGAACACTTAAGCTCAAGAACAGAACAAAAGTTGGCCTTTATTTTGTCCAGATATCACAACCAACATTGAAAGGCCCATGAGTAAAACAAGTTGAAATCATTCAAAATATATTTGTCAGCTGTAGAGTATGATTTGTAGTGTTAGCTTGCTTGCTGTCAAGATAGTTTAAATTGATTTGACCTTGACCCAATTTGAATGTCAAAAATGTAAAATGATAGAGTTCAATAATTTAGTATAGTATAGAACATGAGAGTACAAGGATTTTTACTATTGACAAAACTCAAGCAGCCTTCACTGCTCTGACCTCTAATGAGTGATATACTTACGTAAATGTATCTAATGAAATATCCTCCCATCTAAAGTTTACATGCAGAGAACATGACCAAATGGCTTGTGGTGAATTGGTGTAAATTGGTACAGTAGAACAAGTTTTTAACAAACCACGGCCAGCAAATTTAAGAAATTATGTCGCTGTTGGCCTACATGTGATTTTAAATTCGAAAGACAATTCTCTGCCGTGGTACACACATTAACTTACTCACTTTGTATGTTCCTTTTCCTGTACACTGTTATGAAGGGAGACATTGTTTTAGGACTGGTTCTTCTAATAATTTCTTGTCCAGGCTGTAAGTTTTAAAATGTTTAAGATATCTTGATGAAACTTGCTGTATATCTGCAGCATCAACAGACAATGTGCCGTGCACTTTCATAAGGTCACCATAGAGGTGCATACTTTTCAGTTTTCACTTTTTAACTTATTGGATATTGTGACCTTCAATATCATAACTTTCTAATTGCATTTATGTATTTTATAGTTTATTAGTAAGCAATTCCTCTAATAACGTAAAATGTAGATAAATAGTTGTTTGACTTGATTAAAGTATTTTTATTTTGCAAAGAAGGGAAAGAATATTAGCTAATAATGGAGACATATGTATTTGTTCACAAAAACAAACCTTCAGGTTGATGTGTGGTACATTGTGACTTCAAACTCTTTACTTTCCCAATTGTTTAAATCCTCTGAGTTGCTATGTATATCCTACAGCGTAGCAAGAAACTCACTGGTAGCTCTTTAATTAACACTGTCAACTTCTTTATGTATTCTAGAATCATTTTGCTAAGTCTGAGACATCAGCCAAGGAAACTAATGAAAAGTTAGAGTCATTGACCAGGGAGGTGGCTGAGAGTGAAAGTGTTATCATTATGCTGAGGAACCAAGTTGATGGGCTGCAACAAGAAATACAGGACAAAGCTAGACATATGGAAAAGCATGTCACCAGCTCGAAAGATAATCAGGTATGGCTCTATTATGTTGGTATAAAAAGTAACTGGTGTGTATTTGGGAAAAGGAATTACCTTGGTTTAAAATTAAGGTCATAGGGGTCAAATATGTTAAAACACTCAAAAACTTATTTTTTAAGAAGTCATAAGCTAGGAAATATGATATGTGGCCAGTTGTTTTATAGCTTGTGGTGGTACACAGAGGGGTCAAATTTGTCAAACAACTTCTTTTGAGGAACCAAAAGGGCTAAAGTCATGCTATTTGGTTCGTAGCTTACCGACATGAAGTGCTACAAACTTGTGAAAAGAAATGACATTGCCCAATATTCTACGTCAATGGGGTTCATCATATCTGTGGAATACAAGTACCTAGTCATAATATATAGCCAGTGGCTAGTGAAATGGAGTGTCATTATCTTTAGAAACAAAAATGACTTTTAGCCAAGGTATTCAAGGTCACATGGTTCAAATTTGTTATTTGCTATTTCTGTCAAATTGCATCATCCTTCCAATGTTACCAATATCACCTCCTCCTCCTCAGGACTTTCCTACATGATGTATTGATTTCTAACTTTGTCCAAAGCAACGCATGGACTGCCTGATTGAACGTCTGAAAAATACAGAGGATAAACTTGAGGCGGCAGAGCACACAAAGAAACTCATGCAAGAGGAGATGCAGTGCTACGAGGAGACAAAGGAGAAGATGTCGTCAGACCTAGAGGTGGGCGCTATAACATGGACCATTTCTATAATAGATCACTGTCTCTCATGATCAATATAGCAGAACTTGTTGTCAGTTTTCCTTCGTAAACATGTTGAATAGAAGATACCTAATTGGTAAATTGTACATCGTTAAAGATCAGTTTATCTGGCCATAGGCATCCATCACCTGGCCATTCAACATAAGCTGTATAAACCCACCATTATAAGAAGGTTGTCTGTTCAAATTAGAGCTTTATTGTCCATCCATCGTCTGTTAACTATCCTTGTTATCACTATCTCTCAATGACAACTTTGATAGATCATTTTGGGGGCAGTCAGAACTGTCTTACTAAAGCATTATCATATCAGTACAGTGTCATGCTGCAATAACATTGTCTAGTTAACTATTCTCCATTGTTATTTGGATTTTTTTATGATAAAATGTATATAACCATTTTAAACTACTTCCTTTCAAATCAGTGACCTTGACCCACTTCTAAGGTCACAGGAGTCGGATGACTTCAGATCTTGAAATTATTTCTTTGTGATATTTTATGCCAGTAGCATGCTGGGATGATGGGCTATGAGGTTTGTTCAAATGGATAGCCTGACCCACTTTCAAGGTCTCAGAGGTTAAAATGGCTTCTGTAAACTAACCAACCTGAAGTCATGATATTTGGCTTGTAGTTTGCTTGGATGAAAGGCTATCAAGTCGGTTCAAATAAACAACCTTGAGTCACAGGGGTCAATGTATTGAAATCTTTAAATGTTTTTTGGAATAAATAAGATGCCTAGGATCATGGTATTTTGTCAGTAGCATGCTTGGATGAAACTTTATCAACTTTGCTCAAATAAAAGACCTTGACCTATTTGAAGGTCAAATTTGATAAAACTTGAAACAATTACTTGTTAATATACAAGAGGCATACAGTCATCTTTGACTAGTAGCATGCAAGGATAGAGGGCTATCAAAGTTTTTTTTCAAATGAATGACATTGACCCTCCTGCAATGTCATATGAATAAAAGAAGTTAAAATCTTCATCTTCAGGAAAAAGGTTCAGAATGTGTAGAGTAATACATTTTCTAACAAAGATCCAATGCGCACAAAGTAAATCATACAAAAACACCCATTTAAAAACGTCTGTCATCCCACTTTAAAGTTTCAATAACATGGGAGTGATACAGGTCCATTGGGATTTTTGTTTAATTGTAATCTCTGTCACTTCTTCAGAATGTATTAATTTGACTAATACTGAAGCTTAGGTGAAGACCAGTTTTCAGATACATTGGCATTGTACTATATCTGTAAACATGTATATTTTGCAGAAGTCAGAGAGTGCTTGCTATATCTTGAAGCAGGTACAAGACAGATTGACCAAAGAGCTCAATCATATGGCAAGCGACGTGGAAGCCACTAACAGTGAGCTTGAGTCTGTAAGAAAGGTAAGTTGACCAGAGGCAGAAATTCAAGTACATCAGAAGGGCGAGTTCTCAGTGGTCAGACAGCTGAGAGTTTAACTTAGTGCTGATCAGAAAAGTGAGTTTCCGTAGGTCTGGTATGAGCATATAAGAAATAGTGTTGATCAAGCATTATGAAACAAAACAAAATAAAATTGATTTTGATGAACAATTGTTAAGCATTTTAAAATCATTTGTAGCATGTTTCTAGAGAAACCATTTCATTTTGTAGGAGATGGCCAAAGTAGAAACAGAGAATGCAGCTTTGAATGATAAGCTGGGAAAGACTTGTGACGTTACAGGAAACTCTCTCAGCTCCCTGCATTGTCTGCAGATGGCACAAAAAACACTCAAGGAGAGATACTCCAAAATAGAGCAAAGTCATGGGGAATTACACACAGAAATTGGTAAAAAGGCTGTAAGTATGCTCATAATCCTACCTCAGCTCTGCACATCTTTAGCTCACCTTGCCCTTTGGACATTCAAATGAATGACCTTGACCACATTCAAAGGTCACAAGGGTCCAATGTGTTAAAAGCAACTTCTTCTGAATAACCAAGAGGCCTTCAGACTTACTGATTTAAATTGATAAGGGGCATGGGACCTGGGCATGGTAGTTAAAATTGTGCCTGTAAAGTTGACTCATTACCGTATTTAAGAAAAAGTATGCATTGTAACAAATGTCTAAATCAGTGACATCATTAAGATGGATACTCTGATATATGATGGATATGTCGAACAGTTCTTAATGGAGTGTGCTTCTCAACATTTACTATAGTTACATTTATACACGTCCACATTTACTTTCCCTGTATTTGGGAATGAAGCACTAAAGACAACCATTGTGAAGGAGTTCAGCTTTATGCATTACTCTGGTAACGTTAACATCAGTGTCTATTACTTCAAAGTCCCCCTTTGCAGGCAATGTGAAAACTGAAACAACATTGTATTAGATACAGCGAATAACTCAAAAAGTCTATCTGTGTTATAAACAACAAATTGTAAAAACAATACTTTTTTAAGCAAATATTGCTGTTATTTTTTTTCCATCTTTCTTGAATCAAAACAATAAAATGGTTCAGATGTACCGTGCATTTTGTATGGTTAAGACCACGCAGTTTTCACTTTTAGATAATATCATTTAGAGATTTCACGTTTAGATAATATCATTTAGAGGTTTCACATTTAGATAATATCATTTAGAGGTTTCACGTTGCCCAATTTGATGTGAATGTTAATGTTGTACAGTGTACTGGTCACATGACATAGCTCAGAGTGTCTCGACCCCGAGAGGTCACCATAATGACGGTGGCAGTGTGTATTGACCATGTGATAATGTATAAGACACCGGGTGAGAAATTCTAATGAAGACTTGGAATGAATGGTTGTGGATTTTCCAGTCTCTACTATTGAAACACAATATTAACAGTGATGTGTGAATAAATGACTTGGCCTAATCAACTTTTTATATCAGATTAGGGAAGTAAATTAAACCAAAATTCTTCTAATACTGATTCATAAGAGAGAAAAAACGACCTACAAATACCCATTATGTATAAATTAAATATATTTTACCTTTTTAAATATTTGACCTTGACCCTTTTTGAAAGCCACAGCTGTGAAATGAATGACCGGTGGGCAATACAGGCCCATTGGGCCTCTTGTTTTCCAATGTGACATGGGTTAACTTTGTTAACCTTTGATTACGTCTTCAGGTGGTCTGTAGAACACTGCTATGAATGGCTATCAAGTTGTTCTTCGCATGGATTGTCACACCTCAGGAAAGCAATACAGACCTTTTCAACCTCTTGTTATGCTTCTGAAGTATTGATTTGGATTTTTATACAGAAAGAATACAAACAGAACATCAAGGAGCTTGTTCGTGAAAATGAAGATTTGAAAGAGAGGCTGAATATGAGTTCAACTGAGTACAAAACCTTGTACATTGAAAACAAGAAACTTCAGAAGAAACTGGGCAAATTGGTCGAAAAAAGTGAGAAGATTTCTATTTTTTGTTATGTTAAGGTCACATTAATGAAACAAGTTAAAGTATTCCTACAAAAAATCATAATGTGTACTGCAGGATATAATAGTCTACTTGAATAATTTTGGCCTTGCCCCATTTTGATGCGAGATGGATAACAGGGGAATGATACAGGCCTATTGGGCCTCCTGTTGGATTACTAGCAAAAGTAAATAGATAAGTAATTTGAATCATTTGGTGATCACATCATGCACGGGATGATATCATCTCAAAAAAAATTCCCATTTCTATGATATTAGAGTATTACTGGTATGGTGATCGAAAGTTTGTTAAAAGTTATAGGTATGGAAAACATTAGGAGATATTTTCTCATAATACCTGGAACTATAAAAACACTTATCAGGGTGAGGTCTGGATATATTCAGTTTAAGAAATCAACTGCATAAATAACATATGCCATGGTCTAGTTGAGCTGGTAATTAAACATGATCAAAATGTTTATGTTGTAAGTTTGTGACTTTTCAATTTGTGAATAGGGAAGACCAAAAAGATGGAGAGAAGCATTTCTGAGAGTTCTGTGTCAAGTCAGACATTTGTAGTGGACACGCCTGTAATGTCACCTTCCTCAGACGGTAACTATAGAACTTTCTGTAATGTCATCTTCCTCAGATGGTAACTATAGAACTTACTGTAATGTCACCTTCCTCAGACGGTAACTATAGAACTTACTGTAATGTCACCTTCCTGAGACAGTAACTATAGAACTTACTGTAATGTCATTTTCCTCAGACGGTAACTATAGATCTTTCTGTAATGTCATCTTCCTCAGGCAGTAACTATAGAACTTACTGTAATGTCACTTTCCTCAGACGATAACTATAAAACTTCCTGTAATGTCACCTTCCTCAGACGGTAACTATAGATCTTACTGTAATGTCACCTTCCTCAGACGGTAACTATAGATCTTTCTGTAATGTCACCTTCCTCAGACGGTAACTATAGATCTTACTGTAATGTCACCTTCCTGAGACGGTAACTATAGAACTTACTGTAATGTCATATAGAACTTACTGTAATGTCACCTTCCTCAGACGATAACTATAGAACTTCCTGTAATGTCACCTTCATCCGACTGTAACTATAGAACTTACTGAAATGTCACCTTCCTCAGACGGTAACTATAGATCTTCCTGTAATGTCATCTTCCTCAGACGGTAACTATAGATCTTCCTGTAATGTCATCTTCCTCAGACGGTAACTGTAGAACTTCCTGTAATGTCCCCTTCATCCGACTGTAACTATAGAACTTACTGAAATGTCACCTTCCTCAGACGGTAACTATAGATCTTCCTGTAATGTCATCTTCCTCAGACGGTAACTATAGATCTTCCTGTAATGTCATCTTCCTCAGACGGTAACTGTAGAACTTCCTGTAATGTCACCTTCCTCAGACGGTTACTATAGAACTTCCTGTAATGTCACCTTCCTCAGGCGGTCACTATAGAACTTACTGTAATGTCACTTTCCTCAGACGTTAACTATAGAACTTCCTGTAATGTCACCTTCCTCAGACGGACTATAGATCTTCCTGTAATGTCACCTTCCTCAGACGGTAACCATAGAACTTCCTGTAATGTCATCTTCCTCAGACGGTTACTATAGAACTTCCTGTAATGTCATCTTCCTCAGACGGTAACTGTAGAACTTCCTGTAATGTCACCTTCCTCAGACGGACTATAGATCTTCCTGTAATGTCACCTTCCTCACACGGTAACTATAGAACTTACTGTAATGTCACGTTCCTCAGACGGTAACTATAGAACTTCCTGTCATGTCACCTTTCTCAGACAGTAACTATAAAACTTCCTGTAATGTCACCTTCATCAGACTGTAACTATAGAACTTCCTGTAATGTCGCTTTCCTCAGACGGTGACTATAGAACTTACTGTAATGTCACCTTCCTCAGGCAGTAACTATAGAACTTCCTGTAATGTCATCTTCCTCAGACGGTAACTGTAGAACTTCCTGTAATGTCACCTTCATCAGACTGTAACTATAGAACTTACTGTAATGTCACCTTCCTCAGACGGTAACTATAGAACTTCCTGTAATGTCACCTTCCTCAGGCGGTCACTATAGAACTTACTGTAATGTCACTTTCCTCAGACGGTAACTATAGAACTTCCTGTGATGTCACCTTCCTCAGACAGTAACTGTAGAACTTCCTGTAATGTCACCTTCCTCAGACGGTAACCATAGAACTTCCTGTAATGTCATCTTCCTCAGACGGTAACTATAGAACTTCCTGTCATGTCACCTTTCTCAGACGGTAACTATAAAACTTCCTGTAATGTCACCTTCATCAGACTGTAACTATAGAACTTCCTGTAATGTCACCTTCCTCAGACGGTAACTATAGAACTTCCTGTAATGTCACCTTCCTCAGACGGTAACTATAGAACTTCCTGTAATGTCACCTTCCTCAGACGGTAACTATAGAACTTCCTGTAATGTCACCTTCCTCAGACGGTAACTATAGAACTTCCTGTAATGTCACCTTCCTCAGACGGTAACTATAGAACTTCCTGTAATGTCACCTTCCTCAGACGGTAACTATAGAACTTCCTGTAATGTCACCTTCCTCAGACGGTAACTATAGAACTTCCTGTAATGTCACCTTCCTCAGACGGTAACTATAGAACTTCCTGTAATGTCACCTTCCTCAGACGGTAACTATAGAACTTCCTGTAATGTCACCTTCCTCAGACGGTAACTATAGAACTTCCTGTAATGTCACCTTCCTCAGACGGTAACTATAGAACTTCCTGTAATGTCACCTTCCTCAGACGGTAACTATAGAACTTCCTGTAATGTCACCTTCCTCAGACGGTAACTATAGAACTTCCTGTAATGTCACCTTCCTCAGACGGTAACTATAGAACTTCCTGTAATGTCACCTTCCTCAGACGGTAACTATAGAACTTCCTGTAATGTCACCTTCCTCAGACGGTAACTATAGAACTTCCTGTAATGTCACCTTCCTCAGACGGTAACTATAGAACTTCCTGTAATGTCACCTTCCTCAGACGGTAACTATAGAACTTCCTGTAATGTCACCTTCCTCAGACGGTAACTATAGAACTTCCTGTAATGTCACCTTCCTCAGACGGTAACTATAGAACTTCCTGTAATGTCACCTTCCTCAGACGGTAACTATAGAACTTCCTGTAATGTCACCTTCCTCAGACGGTAACTATAGAACTTCCTGTAATGTCACCTTCCTCAGACGGTAACTATAGAACTTCCTGTAATGTCACCTTCCTCAGACGGTAACTATAGAACTTCCTGTAATGTCACCTTCCTCAGACGGTAACTATAGAACTTCCTGTAATGTCACCTTCCTCAGACGGTAACTATAGAACTTCCTGTAATGTCACCTTCCTCAGACGGTAACTATAGAACTTCCTGTAATGTCACCTTCCTCAGACGGTAACTATAGAACTTCCTGTAATGTCACCTTCCTCAGACGGTAACTATAGAACTTCCTGTAATGTCACCTTCCTCAGACGGTAACTATAGAACTTCCTGTAATGTCACCTTCCTCAGACGGTAACTATAGAACTTCCTGTAATGTCACCTTCCTCAGACGGTAACTATAGAACTTCCTGTAATGTCACCTTCCTCAGACGGTAACTATAGAACTTCCTGTAATGTCACCTTCCTCAGACGGTAACTATAGAACTTCCTGTAATGTCACCTTCCTCAGACGGTAACTATAGAACTTCCTGTAATGTCACCTTCCTCAGACGGTAACTATAGAACTTCCTGTAATGTCACCTTCCTCAGACGGTAACTATAGAACTTCCTGTAATGTCACCTTCCTCAGACGGTAACTATAGAACTTCCTGTAATGTCACCTTCCTCAGACGGTAACTATAGAACTTCCTGTAATGTCACCTTCCTCAGACGGTAACTATAGAACTTCCTGTAATGTCACCTTCCTCAGACGGTAACTATAGAACTTCCTGTAATGTCACCTTCCTCAGACGGTAACTATAGAACTTCCTGTAATGTCACCTTCCTCAGACGGTAACTATAGAACTTCCTGTAATGTCACCTTCCTCAGACGGTAACTATAGAACTTCCTGTAATGTCATCTTCCTCAGACGGTAACTATAGATCTTTCTGTAATGTCACTTTCCTCAGACGGTTACTATAGATCTTTCTGTAATGTCACCTTCCTCAGACAGTAACTATAGAACTTCCTGTAATTTCACCTTCCTCAGACGGTAACTATAGAGCTTATTGTAATGTCACCTTCCTCAGACGATAACTATAGAACTTCCTGTAATGTCATCTTCCTCAGACGGTAACTATAGATCTTACTGTAATGTCATCTTCCTCAGATGGTAACTATAGAACTTACTGTAATGTTACCTTCCTCAGACGGAAACTATAGAACTTCCTGTAATGTCATCTTCCTCAGACAGTAACTATAGAACTTACTGTAATGTCATCTTCCTCAGATGGTAACTATAGAACTTACTGTAATGTCATCTTCCTCAGACGGTAACTATAGAACTTACTGTAATGTCACCTTCCTCAGACAGTAACTCAGTGAAACCTGAGCAAATACAAAATAAACAATACTCACTCGAAATTGAAGCATTTTAGGTGTCTGATCCTGACTTCAAAAAATAATTATTCCACAAAGCTGATTGTGGGTTACCATAGAAAGAGAAAGATTTCCATTTATTTTTCATGTGGTTTTCAGAGATATCACGGTCAGTGTTAGTAAAAATAGAATTATTTAGAACCTAACTTTGAGGTAACAACTTTCAACCATAAACATAATTGCAATCATTTCACAAGCATTGCCCCCTCCTTAAGAAACATCATCTATCAACAACCAATCAGGCAAGGTAACTCAGGGAAATATAACAACCAATCAGGCAAGGTAAATCAGGGAAATATAACAACCAATCAGGCAAGGTAACTCAGGGAAATATATCAACCAATCAGGCAAGGTTACTCAGGGAAATATAACAACCAATCAGGCAAGGTAACTCAGGGAAATATAACAACCAATCAGGCAAGATAACTCAGGGAAATATAACAACCAATCAGGCAAGGTAACTCGGGGAAACGTAACAACCAATCAGGCAAGGTAACTCAGGGAAATATAACAACCAATCAGGCAAGGTAAATCAGGGAAATATAACAACCAATCAGGCAAGGTAACTCAGGGAAATATAATAACCAATCAGGCAAGGTAACTCAGGGAAATATAACAACCAATATTATAATTAACACAATTATAAACCTAAATCACTGGTCAAACTTACCTTTATGGCCTAGCCAAGATATAAAATATATATGTAGCATGCTGGCTCTAGATTCCAAGACAAGGGAGATTACTTGGATAATTACAAACCATGGTAAATGCTAGCAGGGCAGGAGTGCCTTGGAGGTTATTGGGATAATTACAAACCATGGTAAATGCTGACAGGGCAGGAGTGCCTGGGAGGTTCCTGGGATAATTACAAACCATGGTAAATGCTGACAGGGTAGGAGAGCCTGGGAGGTTACTGGGATAATTACAAACCATGGTAAATGCTGACAGGGTAGGAGTGCCTGGGAGGTTACTGGGATAATTACAAACCATGGTAAATTCTGACAGGGTAGGAGTGCCTGGGATGTTATTGGGGTAATTACAAACCATGGTTAATGCTGACAGGGTAGGAGTGCCTGGGAGGTTACTGGGATAATTACAAACCATGGTAAATGCTGACAGGGTAGGAGAGCCTGGGAGGTTACTGGGATAATTACAAACTACGGTTAATGCTGACAAGGTAGGAGTGCCTGGGAGGTTCCTGGGATAATTACAAACCACGGTTAATGCTGACAGGGTAGGAGTGCCTGGGAGGTTACTGGGATAATTACAAATCATGGTAAATGCTGACAGGGTAGGAGTGCCTGGGAGGTTATTGGGATAATTACAAACCATGGTTAATGCTGACAGGGTAGGAGTGCCTGGGAGATTACTGGGATAATTACAAACCATGGTAAATGCTGACAGGGCAGGAGTGCCTGGGAGGTTACTGGGATTATTACAAACCATGGTAAATGCTGACAGGGTAGGAGTGCCTGGGAGGTTACTGGGATTATTACAAAATATGGCTAATGTTGACAGGGTAGGAGTGCCTGGAAGGTTACTGGGATTATTACAAACCATGGTTAATGCTGACAGGGTAGGAGTGCCTGGGAGATTACTGGGATAATTACAAACCATGGTAAATGCTGACAGGGCAGGAGTGCCTGGGAGGTTACTGGGATTATTACAAACCATGGTAAATGCTGACAGGGTAGGAGTGCCTGGGAGGTTACTGGGATTATTACAAAATATGGCTAATGTTGACAGGGTAGGAGTGCCTGGAAGGTTACTGGGATTATTACAAACCATGGTTAATGCTGACAGGGTAGGAGTGCCTGGGAGATTACTGGGATAATTACAAACCATGGTAAATGCTGACAGGGCAGGAGTGCCTGGGAGGTTACTGGGATTATTACAAACCATGGTAAATGCTGACAGGGTAGGAGTGCCTGGGAGGTTACTGGGATTATTACAAAATATGGCTAATGTTGACAGGGTAGGAGTGCCTGGAAGGTTACTGGGATTATTACAAAATATGGCTAATAATGACAGGGTAGGAGTGCCTGGGAGGTTACCGGGATAATTACAAACCATGGTAAATACTGACAGGGTAGGAGTGCCTGGGAGCAGTCCAGGTATTCCATTCCTGTGTCGTTATTTTCAGTTTCAGATGGTAAACTTCAGTCTACATTAACTTCAGCCTATGCCTATTTTATCTCGAGCCTTTTTTTTTTATATATCAGATGGTAAAAAAGGTACAGAGCTACAGAGTTCCAGTCAACTGGAGAAAGAGTTGGAGACAATGGGAGAAGAGCTGAGGATACGCCAGGAGAAGAAACTCAAGTACGGCATTGTCAATGTGTTCTAGAATGTGTTAGAAAACTCTTCTGTTTTAAGCCAACTCTCATCAGATTGTGGACTATCAAAATTTAGATTCACCTGGGTCCACTATTTTGCCTGTTTCATTTGAGACTGATCGGGAGAACAAGATCTTGGATTATGACAGTTCAAGATTCTGATTGTTATGTCACCTTAAAAAAGTCTTATGTGACCAATGACAATTGTGTTTTCTTCGATGGTCATGCATGTCGATAAACAACTTACAATCTGAGAATGTGATTTGACATACAATGTAAACTACTAGGGTGGTACAGGAAAAAATAGCAAAGTGAAAGCAAGTCAAAAATTGACCTCAAATTTCTTGCACCAAAAGAAAAGTACAATGTATACATGATGGTTAACAAAATTGCAGTTGCTGCAAAGAATGCATCACATTCACGTATTTTTATTAGATTGGAAATTCCCGTATGACATATTACAAAACAGAGTGTTCTGCATAAGCGATTACCCACCATGGGATAATACAGACTGTTTGTTATGGCTTTTCTATTTTCCTTGATCTGCTTTCACCTCAAATTACTTTTCCAATTGTAAAATATCTATCTGTTGATATTCAATTGTAAATTATTGTGAATAATTTAGCATAAATATATAATATTGAAACTACTACTACTATCACTTTGATAGCTAAACAATTTACTGAAATGCAGATCTTTTGTACTTGTAGGTATAAGACACTGTACATTGAAGAGAAGGCCAAAGTAGAAAGCCTGCGTAAACATTTCCATGAAGAAATGCACAAGAAGGATGAGGAAACGAACCGCCTTCGCATACGTATTGAAGAGGCTGCGTCAGCAAATGAGACTCGAGTTAGATCCTTGGAGGTAAGACATTTAAAGTTTAAAGAATGCTGGTAATTCAATGCTATCCCTAACAAACATTTTGTCTTGTTTCTGTGTATATTCTACTGTAAAATGAATGATTTGAAGCTCATTTATTCTGTCTGTAATTGTTAGGTTGTATAGAGATTGTTCCATATTGTTTACAATTAACCTGTTCAGATTTGACTGACACTTTCACAGAATGTATAAGA
The DNA here is from genome assembly GCF_002113885.1 of Mizuhopecten yessoensis. Taxonomy (NCBI): domain Eukaryota; kingdom Metazoa; phylum Mollusca; class Bivalvia; order Pectinida; family Pectinidae; genus Mizuhopecten; species Mizuhopecten yessoensis. The sequence goes on from NW_018408507.1 coordinate 875,633, forward strand.
ATATCTGAGGAGAAAATATGTGATATATATTTGCAGAAATTTGTATCAGAAAAAGAGAAAAACATTGCTCAACTGGAAGGAAAACTGCGAGATACAAGCATTTTGTGTGATGTAAGTTTTTAGAATTAAATAGCCATTTTCAACAACTCATTGGTATGGTAACATAGGTCTTAACTCACAAACTCTACAGTGTAGAAACATTGGTCTTAACTCACCAGCTCTACAGTGTAGTAACATAGGTCTTAACTCACAAACTCTACAGTATAGTAACATTGGTCTTAACTCACAAACTCTACAGTATAGTAACATAGGTCTTAACTCACAAACTCTACCGTGTAATAACATTGGTCTTAACTCGCCAACTCTACCATGTAATAACATTGGTCTTAACTCACCAGCTCTACAGTGTAGTAACATAGGTCTTAACTCACCAACTCTACAGTGTAGTAACATTGGTCGTTACTCACCAGCTCTACCGTGTAGTAACATTGGTCTTAACTCACCAGCTCTACAGTGTAGTAACATAGGTCTTAACTCACAAACTCTACCGTGTAATAACATTGGTATTAACTCGCCAACTCTACCATGTAATAACATTATTCTTAACTCACCAGCTCTACAGTGTAGTAACATTGGTCTTAAATCACCAGCTCTACAGTGTAGTACCATAGGGCTTAACTCACAAACTCTACAGTATAGTAACATTGGTCTTAACTCACAATCTCTACAGTATAGTAACATAGGTCTTAACTCACAAACTCTACCGTGTAATAACATTGGTATTAACTCGCCAACTCTACCATGTAATAACATTATTCTTAACTCACCAGCTCTACAGTGTAGTAACATAGGTCGTAACTCACCAACTCTACAGTGTAGTAGCATTGGTCGTTACTCACCAGCTCTACCGTGTAGTAACATTGGTCTTAACTCACCAACTCTACAGTATAGTAACATAGGTCTCAAATCACAAACTGTACAGTGTAGTAACATTGGTCTTAACTCATCAACTGTACAGTGTAGTAACATTGGTCTTTACTCGCCAACTCTACAGTGTAGTAACATTGGTCTTAACTCACTAGCTCTACAGTGTAGAAACATTGGTCTTAACTCACCAGCTCTACAGTGTAGTAACATTGGTCTTAAATCACCAGCTCTACAGTGTAGTACCATAGGTCTTAACTCACAAACTCTACAGTATAGTAACATTGGTCTTAACTCACAAACTCTACAGTGTAGTAACATAGGTCTTAACTCACCAACTCTACAGTGTAGTAACATAGGTCTCAAATCACAAACTGTACAGTGTAGTAACATTGGTCTTAACTCACCAACTGTACAGTATAGTAACATAGGTCTTAACTCACCAACTCTACAGTGTAGAAACATTGGTCTTAACTCACCAGCTCTACAGTGTAGTAACATTGGTCTTACTTCACCAGCTCTACAGTGTAGTAACATTGGTCTTAACTCACCAACTCTACCGTGTAGTAACATTGGTCTTAACTCACCAGCTCTACAGTGTATTAACATTGGTCTGTATTCCCACTGCATGTGTATTGATGGGGGTGAACGGATGAGGAAACCTCTGAGAGATGGAGGTGAACGGATGAGGAAACCTGTGAGATGGAGGTGAACGAATGAGGAAACCTCTGTGAGATGGGGGTGAACGAACGAGGAAACCTCTGAGAGATGAAGATGAACGAATGAGGAAACCTCTGTGAGATGGGGGTGAACGGATGGGGAAACCTCTGTGAGATGAAGGTGAACAGATGAGGAAACCTCTGAGAGATGGAGATGAACGAATGAGGAAACCTCTGAGAGATGGAGGTGAACGGATGAGGAAACCTCTGTGAGATGGGGGTGAACGGATGGGGAAACCTCTGTGAGATGAAGATGAACGAATGAGGAAACCTCTGAGAGATGGAGGTGAACGGATGAGGAAACCTCTGTGAGATGGGGGTGAATGGATGAGGAAACCTCTGTGAGATGGGGGGAACGGATGGGGAAACCTCTGAGAGATGGGGGTGAACGGATGAGGAAACCTCTGTGAGATGGAGATGAACGGATGAGGAAACCTCTGTGAGATGGAGGTGAACCGATGAGGAAACCTCTGTGAGATGGGGGTGAACGAATGGGGAAACCTCTGTGAGATGGGGGTGAACGGATGGGGAAACCTCTGTGAGATGAAGGTGAACAGATGAGGAAACCTCTGAGAGATGGAGATGAACGAATGAGGAAACCTCTGAGAGATGGAGGTGAACGGATGAGGAAACTTCTGAGATGGGGGGAACGGATGAGGAAACCTCTGTGAGATGGGGGTGAATGGATGAGGAAACCTCTGTGAGATGGGGGGAACGAATGGGGAAACCTCTGTGAGATGGGGGTGAACGGATGGGGTAACCTCTGTGAGATGGAGGTGAACGGATGGGGAAACCTCTGTGAGATGGAGGTGAACGGATGGGGTAACCTCTGTGAGATGGAGGTGAACGGATGGGTAAACCTCTGTGAGATGGGGTAAACGAATGAGGAAACCTCTGAGAGATGGAGGTGAACGGATGAGGAAACTTCTGAGATGGGGTGAACGGATGAGGAAACCTCTGTGAGATGGGGGTGAACAGATGAGGAAACTTCTGTGAGATGGGGGTGAACGGATGAGGAAACCTCTCTGAGATGGGGGTGAACAGATGAGGAAACCTCTGTGAGATGGGGGTGAAAGGATGGGGAAACCTCTGTGAGATGGGGGTGAACGGATGGGGAAACCTCTGTGAGATGAAGATGAACGAATGAGGAAACCTCTGAGAGATGGAGGTGAACGGATGAGGAAACCTGTGAGATGGAGGTGAACGAATGAGGAAACCTCTGTGAGATGAAGATGAACGAATGAGGAAACCTCTGTGAGATGGGGTGAACGGATGGGGAAACCTCTGTGAGATGAAGGTGAACAGATGAGGAAACCTCTGAGAGATGGAGATGAACGAATGAGGAAACCTCTAAGAGATGGAGGTGAACGGATGAGGAAACCTCTGTGAGATGGAGATGAACGGATGAGGAAACCTCTGTGAGATGGAGGTGAACGGATGAGGAAACCTCTGTGAGATGGGGGGGAACGAATGGGGAAACCTCTGTGAGATGGAGGTGAACAGATGAGGAACCTCTGTGAGATGGTGGTGAACGGATGAGGAAACCTCTGTGAGATGGAGGTGAACCGATGAGGAAACCTCTGTGAGATGGGGGTGAACGAATGGGGAAACCTCTGTGAGATGGAGGTGAACAGATGAGGAACCTCTGTGAGATGGGGGTGAACGGATGAGGAAACCTCTGTGAGATGGGGGTGAATGGATGAGGAAACCTCTGTGAGATGGGGTGAACGAATGGGGAAACCTCTGTGAGATGGGGTGAACGGATGAGGAAACCTCTGTGAGATGGAGATGAACGAATGAGGAAACCTCTGTGAGATGGGGGGAACGGATGAGTAAACCTCTGTGAGATGGGGTGAACGAATGGGGAACCCTCTGTGAGATGGAGGTGAACGGATGGTGAAGCCTCTGTGAGATGGGGGTGAATGGATTGGGAAACCTCTGTGAGCTGGAGGTGAACAGATGAGGAACCCCTGTGAGATGGGGGTGAATGGATGGGGAACACTCTGTGAGGTGGGGGTGAACGGATGGGGGAACCTCTGTGAGATGGAGGTGAACGGACGGTGAAACCTCTGTGAGATGGGGTAAACGAATGAGGAACCCTCTGTGAGATGGGGGTGAATGGATGGGGAACACTCTGTGAGGTGGGGGTGAACGGATGGGGGAACCTCTGTGAGATGGGGGGGAATGGATGGGGAAACCTCGGTGAGATGGGGGTGAACGGATGGGGTAACCTCTGTGAGATGGAGGTGAACGGATGGTGAAATCTCTGTGAGATGGGGGTGAATGAATGAGGAAACCTCTGTGAGATATAGGTGAACGGATGAGGAAACCACTGTGAGATGGGGGTGAACGGATAGGGAAACCTCTGTGAGATGGAGGTGAACGGGTGGTGAAACCTCTGTGAGATGGGGTAAACGAATGAGGAAACCTCTGTGAGATGGGAGGGAATGGATGGGGAAACCTCTGTGAGATGGGGGTGAACGGATTGGGAAACCTCTGTGAGATGGAGGTGAACGGATGGTGAAACCTCTGTGAGATGGGGGTGAACGGATGGTGAAACCTCTGTGAGATGGGGTTTTCCTTTGTCTCTTCTACTAGGAGGACATTGTTGAGACCAGAATTGATCTTCTACACTTTTTGCAGCACTTGGGATCTTCATCTTTTCCTATCTTTCCTGCCAACTCTTTCTTTCTTGTATACTCTCTCTTAATGGGATGTCTCTAAAAGGCACCTTTCTACACGTGACCCTGGCTGTTTTTGGGATGTCAAATCCTTGTAAAAAAGAAATAAACATACTGTTTAACTTATCAAGTCTAAAGTATAGAAATGGTATAACTTACAGGTTGTAGACCACTGAATTCTTACTGTACATGGATTTTTATTTGTCTTCATTTACAAGCCATTGTAAAGTGAATTTGTTACAAAAACATAACTCTATGTTGTCATGACTATGAGAATATACACAGTGATAGTTCAGGCTTTCCAAGGCCCTGACAGACAGAAATCTGGTCCTAAACCAAATATGTTTGTTGCTGCAGTTGGTATCATCCTCCTTGTGTTATTTCAGTATTTAACTAGTATGCTTCAATGTGGATATATTTCACATGTGGGAGCTGTTGGTTGTTATATATTTTATTATAATAATGTATTTTTCTTCACCAGGGACCTGTCAGCCCCACTGGAGAGGCTGCCCCCAGAACATGTGCTGTGCCTGACCAGGGATCAAGGTTACCCCCTAGCCTGGCGTACCCCACTGGAGCCATGCCAGTGTTCTATCCTCTGGTGTACCCTCACCCCTCTCGCCAGTCTTATGTCACAAGGGTTGCCCCGCCACAGCTTCTGTGCAAGAACCACAGGCCGCTGGAACGCTTGAGATATCCTGAGCCTAGCCCCACTCTCCCGCAACCAAAGGCTGTTGGAAGTCTGTCTGACCCACTGAAACCTCTTCCAGCCCCCTTGGTTCCTGAGCGGCTCCACACAGCCAAGACGGCAGCCGTCATGCCTTCCCATGGTAAGTGATCATGATCCCCTCATTGGTGTAAATGTTTGTTGGTGGTTTTAATACTCACCTTTTTGTCAATGAATTCATTTTTTGTGAAATTCAATGTTTATTCTATCAATGTATCGGAGGTACACCAATATTGACAATGTGGTTTCCATTCTTCTTCCACAAAAGTGTGTAAATCATACAACATGACATGAACATTTCACACAATGGCAGCTCATGGAATGAGGATGCATGCAGTTGAATATAGTTGTTGTTAAAAACAGCAAACATCAATGTGATTTATGCCATAGACATTTGTCATCCGTCCTTCACTTTTTATTTAAAATGCTACTGGTTCAGAACAGCTGGGAGGATTTTCACTCAATATACTTTAGAGAATTGATGGGTGAAAAGTTATATTGTGGAGTTGCAGCCCCCTCTTTGGCCATTTAAGGGATATGAACTTCAGGTATAGATGAAGGAATTTTTACGAAATTTGCATGTAGCAGTCATTGGCCAAGCGGACTCATTGTTATATAATGGAGAGTGTGGCCCCCAGGAGCAGGGACTGATTAAGGAAATTCCTTCTTTTTCCATATGGATGAAGGGATTTTAACATGAATTGCTTTGGAGAATGCTTGGGTGAAGAGGAAATTGTCTTTTTATATTTAAAATAAATAAATGATTTATAGTGATGGATTAGTTTTAAAAAAAACATATAAACAGAAGGTTTAGCCCCTTAGAGGACAAATGTGCTGGGCTAAATAGGGCAACAGAAGTACATCTTAAAATCCTAGGTCCAATACGAGAAAAAGAGGTAAAGGAAGCATCGACTGGTAGCTAAGGGGATTCAATGTTATGTAAGGATGTAGCTACCTCCTGGGAGCAAACAGGTGGGCTCCCATTGGGGGAAACAGGTAACTCTTTAAAAATCATATTTCTTCCTTACAAATACAGAGATATTGACTTAAGTTTGTCTGGAGCTAATTCTTGGATCATTGGAACTCACGTGGTATAAACAGTTTGGCTATCCTTGGGTCAAAGGGGGTGACAGCTAAAACCTGAACTTAGGATTTGTTTGCCACTAAATCCTACTCTTTCTAAATGGCTGCCTGGTTAGTCAATATGTCAATAGAGCAAGTTGATGATATTTGGTGTAAATGGTACGACCCCTGGGGCTGTAATATTCAAGTCGAGGAATTCCACATACACACAACAGTCATAAAGAGACAAATCTATCCACGATTGACCAAGGCTTTGGCACCACACTGGCTCTAAAAGATGTCGCAGTGAACATGATTGACCAAGGCTCTGGCACCACCCTGGCTCTAAAACATGTCACAGTGGACATGACTGACAAAGGCTCAAGCCGAAGGGCCAAGTGAGCTTATCGCATGGTGCGGCGGCCGTCGGCCGTCCGTCCGGCGTCAACTTTTTAATTTAAACAACTTCTTCCCAATAACCAAGAGGCCCAGGCTGATGATATTTGGCCAGTAGCATGCTGGGATGAAGGGGTACCAAGGTTGTTTAAATGAATGACCTTGACCCACTTCCAAGGTCACAGGGGTCAAATATCTTAAAATCTTCAAACGACTTCTTCTCAATAACCAAAAGGCCCAGAGTACTGATATTGGGCCTGTAGCATGCTGGGATGAAGGGCTACCAAGTTTGTTCGAATGAATGACCTTGACCAACTTTCAAGGTCACAGGGGTCAAATGTCTTCAAGTCTTCAAACAACTTCTTCTCGACAACCAAAAGGCCTGATGGTACTGATATTGGGCCTGTAGCATGCTGGGATAAAGGGCTTCCAAGTTTGTTCAAATTTATGACCTTCACCCACTTCCAAGGTCACAGGAGTCAAATATCTTAAAATCTTCAAACGACTTCTTCTCAATTACTAAAAGGCCCAGAGTACTGATATTGGGCCTGTAGGATGCTGGGATGAAGGGCTTCCAAGATTGTTTGAATGAATGACCTTGACCAACTTTCAAGGTCACAGGAGTCAAATGTCTTAAAATCTTCAAACAACTTCACGATAACCAAAAGGTGGAGGGTATTGATATTGGGCCTGTAGCATGCTGGGATGAAGGGCTACCAAGGTTGTTGAAATTCATTACCTTGACCCACTTTCAAGGTCACAGGGGTAAAATGTCTTAAATTCTTCAAACAACTTTTTCTCAATAACCAAAAGGCCAAGGGTACTGAAATTAGGCCTGTGGCATGCTGGGATAAAGGGCTACCAAGTTTGTTCAAATGAATGACTTTGACCAACTTTCAACCTAATGTCCTTGTTCGACATTCGAGGTCACAGGCGTCATATGTTTAAATCTTTTGATAGGTTCTTATGAATCAAACACTGATATTCTGCCTGTAGCTGTTATTTAGTCCACTATTAAGATTACAAGTGTGAGATTAATACCAGGTGAGCGATTCAGGCCCATTGGGCCTCTTGTTTATTTGGACAATCATGTTCAGCTGTTCTGAATGCTATTGAGATGCAGGTTGGTTACAAGTAAAACCTCCCAGGGTATGAAAAGTACATGACTTGTCAAACATGTTATCATATGTGCTAAAGTAAACTATCTTTTTTTTACCAACATTTTATCAGATCAGTTGAAGTTTATGCAAATGAGAGACATAATTATCACAAATAAGTCCACTATATTAGTAGAATAATCCAAGAAGAAATATTCAGTTCACAATCAGCACAAAAAAATAGAAACACAATGCTGCCTGGTAAAGAAATGAGCTGAAGCTTAAGCTGGATATCATAACAAGAACATCCTACCAAAGCAGGAATCTAAATGTCGGCACTGGCTTATATACATAGCTAAAAGAGACAGGCAGTTGGGTACATCTCACAAGCAGACTAAAACTTTTTTAAAGTCAAAAGCTTTTTACCTTGCACAGTTGGCTTTCAGGAAGTGAAATGTTAAGAATTAAATCTAGTTTGATTTTAGGCAATCACCTGATATAATGATGATTTATTTAGTTTTGATTATTTTTAAATACCTGGTTTTATTAGCTCGCCTGGCCCTTCTTTAGTGATAGCAAAGTTACTAAACATGTAGAGTTTTCCTGATGTTGTTGCTCTGGTGTTTTCTCCAGGTGAATTGATGAATGAGTTCACAACGGACAATGTCATCCCCTCAGCACCACCTGCAGCTGGTCAACTGGAAGAAAAGTAAGTCTTGCCTGGACATCTCATGTGGCTGTTAGACATTTAATGGGGAACACCTGGTGTTTCTGTATGTGTTGGGAACACCTGGTGTTTCTGTATGTGTTCAAACACGTGATGTTTCTGTATGTGTTGGAACACCTGGTGTTTCTGTATGTGTTGGAATACCTGGTGTTTCTGTATGGGTTGGAACACCTGGTGTTTCTGTATGTGTTGGAACACTTGGTGTTTTTGTGGGTGTTGGAACATCTGGTGTTTATGTATGTGTTGGAATACCTGGTGTTTCTGTATGGGTTGGAACACCTGGTGTTTCTGTATGTGTTGGAATACCTGGTGTTTCTGTATGTGTTGGAACACTTGGTGTTTTTGTGTGTGTTGGAACATCTGCTGTTTCTGTGTGTGTTGGAACACCTGGTGTTTCTGTGTGTGTTGGCACACCTGGTGTTTCTGTGTGTGTTGGAACATCTGGTGTTTCTGTGTGTGTTGGAACACCTGGTGTTTCTGTATGTGTTGGAACACTTGGTCTTTCAGATGTGTTGGAACACCTGGTGTTTCTGTGTTTGTTGGAACACCTGGTGTTTCTGTGTGTGTTTGTGTAATTGTAAGACATCTGGTGTGTGTGTTTGTTGTATGAGTGTTTGATAGGTGTTGATAAGTAGCACCCTTACTTCATGTTCTTCAAAGTAAGCAAAGGAAAACTAAACCTTCCATAAACAAGGCCACTATAAGATGCTTTGCAACAAGTTGTGAAATGTTTGTATCTTAATCTTAAATCAATCTTAACATCTGCTCTTGAAGAACATGACGATCTAGAGTAATAATATTTAAGCAGGAACTTTCTGACAATGATGCTACAAATTTTGCAAAAGGAAATTACTTTGATATAAACTCAAGGTTGCAGGGTTCAGATTTGTAAAAATTCTTCTGCAGAATGGAAAGACTTTAAATAACCGAAAAATCTAGCATCATCCCAGTCTCTTGGTCATAATGGATGTGATCAACATCCAATATCTAAAGCACAATCATTCTACCAGAATTTGCCTGTGTCCTGCCATGCTCTTGGTCCCAGGACCATAACATGGAAACAGTTAAGATACCCACCTTATAACCCAATATGTGCTTGCTTGGTATGATTTGATGAACACACAATCAGGGTACCAAACTTAGCACTGGAGAATTAATCCCCGAGTGATAACATGGAAACGGTACAAAGTTTCCTATATATGAAACATCTTTGATCCCTTTGACCAACGAATCAATTGTTTGTAAAGGAAGAATTAAGTGTAGTTCCACTGATAGCTTGGCCCAAGGTGGAGTCAGTTGTGTGTTCAGGCAAAAGGCATGTAAGGCATCCGTGGGACCAGAGAATATAATGAAGGAAGGGTATTGCCTCCTGGAGGCCGAGAAACAGAGTTAAATTTGAGAAATATGCAGTGTTATATTTGATAAAATTGATTGTTTAAAGTCAAGACGGTTTAGGCCCTGCTCGGCTGATGCCTGCCTTATTTATAAATATCCCAAAATCTAAGATGGCCAACTGTCCATCACTTCTGATTGAGAGAGATATAACAGCTATAACATTTGTTTCCTTGGGTACAATTTTGTTCATACTTAGTGGTCATTTTTACTTGCTACAAGTAGCCTGATTAGCCTATGTGAATACAGTTTTATTACCCATTTTCTCCTAGATGATTGCTGTGGTTTGTGCTAGGTTTTGACAGAGTACATTTGGTTGAGTGGGACCCTTGCTTACCTGTCAGTGTTTTAATATTACAATCTGTTCAATAGTTTTACATGACCATTAGACTAATACAGTGAATTTTGTGATGAGCAGATTTGAGGATGCCATCGGAGAGGCTATGAAGATTTGCCCGGTCTGCAGTGAATCCTTCTCAGCTGATATTGACGCTCAGAGTTTTGATGATCACGTTTTGGGACATGTTGGAAATATCTGCCCAATCTGCCAGAAGCTTGTAGAGAATGCAAGTGACAACGAATTTCAATACCACGTCAACAAACATCTTGAGGACCAGGATCAGGAGACCATATAAATCACAGATCCCCAATTATGATCACAATCATGAAACTGTCATGAAAGATTGCTGTTACTACAAGAAATGATGAAGTGAACAGAGTTGTTTAATTTGACATGTATAACATTTATTGAAGAATGATTAACTTTAAGCTTGTCTTAACATTATGATGACTATTTTTTTTTTTAATACAATAAGAAAATTATGTGCTGTAACTGCAAGACGTTATCTAAACCAAGATAGATTGGATCACAGGTAATGCTACGGTTTCCTACAATCCTTTTCTCCCAGCCCATGTTTTGTTATTACCTGTAGGATCAAATTGTTTGTTATATGACTGGCAAAGTAAGATCATGTTTACACACATGTATCTACTGTATAGGAGGAACTTTTCACTGTAAAATGTACGTAGTAATCCTGGACATAGGTGATAATGGAAGGGATATGTATTGTTGTGCCCCAGTATCTATCAAGTCAATTCTGACCAACTGTATATGGATGTGGCCCAACATTAATTGTACATAGTATACATCATTCATTGTTCTTTGATTATATTTTGCCAGTTTGTTTGTTTTAAGCTCACTTGATTTAAATGCCACGGAGGTGATTGTTAGTACAGCCATCATCATCACCAAGGTGATTGTTAGTACAGCCATCATCATCACCAAGGTGACCTCTGCCACAAATTGTGAACAGAACTTCATCAGATTTGATTACTGGAAACATCTTCAGGTGGTGGTATTTCAAACTTGTACAAATAGATGGAGGAGATGAATCCCCTCCTTCAAACTTGTCCCCCCTCCTAAATCTGGCTGTCTGGTAAAAGGTGGTAGTGCTATCTAATGCGTCACCCTGACACCTTGACTCTGTCCTTGTCAGCATATATTCCTTTAGATGTATATCTACAGTTTTCAACAGATTTTCATTTTTTTTAAATCCAGGCTCCTGGGCCTCTTGATTTGTTTTTGTGTGGTATATGGCATCAACTCAGTAAAATTCACTTTGTGTAATGGTTATATTTCATAAATGCATCAATTTTTTTAGCTCATTTAGCACGATGTGCCAGTAAGCTTACGGTATGGTGCAGCATCTGTCATCTGTCCATTCTTCTTTGAAAAACTTCTTGAAATCTTCAAGACCCAGGATCCTGATATTTGGGCAGTAGGTACCTTGGACGAGTCTTCAAAGTTTCCTCATATAAATGGCCTTCATTTATTTTAAATGTTACAGGCATATATATGTTAAATATATCAAACATCATTTTCTAAAGAACTATCAATTCTAGAGCAATGCTATAAGATATAGACTAGCAACTTCAGTTTATTTTATTTTTCAATATGTTGTGTTTTGGTCAAAGGTCAGCTTTGAGTGCTGACTGAAGTCAGAGTTTAACATGGGCTATAAACATTGATATTTGTTTCTGTCAATGAAATTGTCCTAACTGTATAAGAAGTCACACCCTACTCATGAAATACAAAAAATGTCTTAACACAAAAATTGAAAAAACCCACTTAATTGATTAGTTTGGTATATATGATTGTGACATTGATTTACTTTGGTTTCTAATGATATAAAGGTTTCTGGCGATTTAGATAAGTGAGATTGATATCGGACAAGAAATTGAACTGATGATTACAGACATGTTATTTTCACGTATAGTACCTTTTTGTATTTAATATGAGTAGGGTTTAACTTCTTAATGTCAGTACCATTTTTTATTGACAGAAGCAAATGCCTGTGGCTATAAAGGGTAAAGAAATATCTTCTTTTGAAGTTCTTAAAGTCCAAGGGTTCTGATATTTAGCAAGTCATAAGCCCCATGTGAAATTATTCTCAAGATCATAACATGTGAAAATGGATGGGATGCCAATACCATAACAATATATGTGCTTACTGGACATTATCACGATCATGTTACCAGCATAATAAGATCTTGGGTCTGGACCTGGAGACTTAGTCCGATAGGCGTAACACTTGTGTTTGTAACAATTAAGATCCCAATCCTATTACCATATATTCATAAACATGTATATTGATCTCTACCAGCTTTGCTATGAAGAATATTTTGGACCAGAGATTCCCAATATAAATTAAAGGGAGAATATTTTGCCAAAACTGCTTAGATATCCATTTGAGTAATACAGGCCTTCTTGGCCTTTTATTTTTGTATTCATGTTAACTTTTCATTCTCTTCACACATATGTAATATTCATGCATTTGTTGAGGATACAAGATGATGAACGATTGTCAACCCTTTACGGGTTGTGTGTCCCAGATTGAGACTTAATGGACAAGATGACCCAGATGATTTGAGGTTGTATGTGGATAATATGGCCAAGGTGCTGGGTTTGAGGCTCTAAGTGGACAGTGTTGCCCAGAGGGTTTGAGGCTGTAGATCGGCTGAGGTTACAGTATGGTCCAGCGTTGCGAGACTATAAATTGACCATGCAACCCAAATGGTTTAAGACCCAGTAGACATTGAAGTCCAGATGGTTTGGAGTTTAACTCTTGTTGTTTCGTAATTTAGCCACAAAAAGACGAGATTCAACCTACCTTAACTCTCATTCTTTTGTTTTTTGCCCTGAAAAGTGGAAAAAAGGATTGAAATTTACTCAATCTCGTCTTTTTGCCTCGAAGAAATGAAGCGGATCAGCGACCGTATATTAGAGATATGATGTTGTACCAGAAGTGATTTATGTGGTGATAAACATGTAATTATTTCAAATTTGATACAGAAAGGGGTGACATATGATGAAGGGTTAGCAATTTGTCTTTCGAGAGTCTGGAATTGCTTGTAACAAGGTTTTATACAAATTTTTCAGCTAAATGGCAGACTGTTGTACCATTGCCATGGTAACTGTGATACTCTATGTGTGGTTCATGTATCAATAAAAATATTATAGAAACCTTTCTGTCTTTTAGTTCCTTTTAGCTCATCTGGTCTGAAGGACCAAGGTGAGCTTATGCCTATACCGTGGCGTTCGCTGTCGGAATGTTAACAATTTCTTCAAATGACTTATTCGTATCCGCTGCTTGGAATTTACCTAGATTAGACTGGAAGCAATTCCCTAGGTGGATAACTTGGCTATATTGCTTTGTTGCATTTCTTGGGAATTAAGAGATGCATATCAACCACATTTGGTTGGAAGCATTCTCAGGTAGTGGGGATTCAAGTGAAGGTGCAAAAAGTTTTTTTCAAATTCAGAGCATGAAATGTTAGGCTTTTGATCAGCCTAGAATGTCATAGGCACCTCTGACTACTGTCAACAGTCTACTGAGCCTGTTTTATCAACATACGTCCATATAAGCTGGTATTGTAAGGAAATAGTTGGTATTGAGCAAGGAGATGCACTTCAGTTCTTGTTTTCCAAAACACAAGCAAAAAGAGTAATTTAAGTAAAAGGCATTGTGGGATAAGTATGAAACTTTAACAAATCAAATTTCATCATATAACTAATATCTATGCCAAGTTGCATGCTTATCCCAAAATGCTTTTTATGTACAATCGGCGCATAAAGATTGGAAATAGGCAGAACAATTGATAAAACAATGAAATGGGTTAACTTTAACGATTAAAACAGATACCTATTTGAGACTAGGAGACTTAAAATTACCAGCAAATCAATCTTCATATATCAAACTAATCATTTTACTTAGTTGTGGTAGCAAATGCCATTTTTTATTTGTAAATTAACTTTGATAAATAAGAAAACAAATCAGGACCTGGAACTCACTTCAGCCACATGTGAGGAGAGCATCTTATATGATTGATATAACATACAATATTAACTATTAATATCTTATACTTATAGCTTATAAAGGTATCCTGCACTTTTTAATTCATTTAAGATCTTTAGGCTTGTTGTTTAGTAGGAATTTGTCATCTGGTATTGATTCGCTTGATAGAAATATTTAAATCTTTCGTGTTGGAAAGAAAATGTGAAAACGTTACATGTTTGAATCGCAAAATCACAAAATTGACTTTAGAACTATAAACAGGACATTACATCACAAACAGACCACATTAGTATAGATATCACCCAATACACTGTATATAAAACAGGTTTCAGATAGAAGAAAATGGTTAATGTCATTCATGAGAAAAATTCAGACTGACCAAGGATTCCGATGACCTCTTCCCCCTACAGGTTTCCATTAGGTGTCGGACCTTTCCAGAAAATGTCCATTTAACAAGGTAAGTTGTCAATAGAACTTATTTAATTCATGAATGGATAGTAAAACTTCTACTTTGCAGTATTTGAGTAATGTTAAAAGATAATGATAATAAACTGGAAGTTACGAAGAACTGCGCCCTCTCCACAGGATCTGGTAACCTTGGTTACCATGTGACTTTAAGGTACATCAGTACACTTGTACTCGGGGCAATCGCAACTTCTCTGCCAATTCCAGCATAAATACATAAACAACCTATAATAAACTATGAAACTCCCACTAACGTTCTTATATATTTGTTTCCGGATAGTCACATAAACATTACACAAATATCAAATTTTCATTAATTTTATATTATGTTTATACATTAATTTAAAAATCCGCAATTCACAACATATACGACAGAACAGTGGATTACCTGATAAAATCAACAACATTATTGAAAATATTAATTTCTAAGCACAATACTGAGGTCAACAACATTTTTAATTCGTTAGATGTATACCTCTGTTAAAATTATTTGTTGAAAAGAATAATACCACACGATAAAAGGACTGATCGAGCCTGTCTCTAGTGGCTACTTTCATCTCTAGTTCTATCAAGTCCAGTTTCATTTCCTCGCAGCCACGTATGGAACGCCAAATTAACATATATTCAATTAATAGTACCTTTTTAATTGAAGAAAGGTTCAATTGCTTGAAGATAGGTTCAATTCAATTGAAGATGGGAACAAGTAATTGAAGATAGGTTCAACTTAAGGTTCAACAAGCCCCCTAAAAGAGGTAATAGTCACCCTAAATTTCAACCCCATGGAAGTCATATTCAAATATTCTTATCACAAATCGGAATATATATATGTAATTTAAATACATTGAACTTGTACATGGGCTATTAAAAAGGTATATAACCAGGTCAACAAAGTCAAAAATACGGCATTAAGGCTGATGTAATGATAAAAGTTGCTCACCAGATTTATAACATGTCAATCTCCTAAGTGACCCAACTGAATGTTTCGAAATTATATGTTATTTAAAGATCATTTATAAACCTAGGTCAAGCGGGGCTTTATTTCTCTTTAACTATGTGTGGAGAGGCAAACCGGCCTCACAAGTAGATGATTGTTGCTATGGGAATGTACAAATCATAGTAAAACGTCAGAGTAACATATTTTAATGGTATATATGTGTATAACCATAGACATTTGACCATAAATACTACTTAAACTTCATATAAAATGTCCTTCCTTCACATTCAATATTGTAATAAAAGAGCTAGACTTGTTGTAAACATTATTGTACTTTTCAGCTTCAATGTTTATAACATGTCTAGCGCATTCATATAATCACATAATGTTATCAAATGGCACATCATCTCAAGTTCATTTATCGATCAAGGTTACTTAGCCATTGTTTTCTTATTTAAAATTTGCTAAAATGTATTACCAGGAGATTTTATTATGATTTTAGTGATTTCGCATGGCAACATCTATCTTTATTTGTGGTCGAAATTCCTCTCAACAGTTAGTAGAAGAGAAATAAAGCTCCGCATGACCTAGGTATGTAAATAAACTTTAGGGTTGCAAAAGAGATTGACATGTTATAAGTCCGGTGAACTATTTTTAGAAAGACATCAGCCTTAATGCCTTTTTTTGACTACGTTAACCTGGCTATGTATTTTTTGTATGGCCAATGTACAAGTTCAATATATATAAATAACATATGTGAGTTCCGATTTGTAATTGAGGTCTTTGAACATGACTTACCAGGGGGTTGGAATTTTAGTTGACTACGTCATCTTTTAGGGGGTTGTTGAACCTTAATTGAAGATAGGTTCAACTTAATTGAAGATGGGTTCAATTTAATTGAAGATAGGTACAATTATTTGAAGATAGTTACAATTAATTGAATATATGTTAATTTGGCGTTCCATAGTCACTAAGATTAACAGGGATAGTATCATCTATAGTAGATTAAATGAAAATTTAGTATATAATCAAAATTTAGAATATATACTAACGCAAAAAGAGAAACTGCGTACATAAAAATAAAATTTACAACGTTATAAATGAATTTTTCAATATGAATCTTTACACAAACATAATGTGTACACTCCTTGACAACCTTGATGGGTGAATGCGTTTTTGCACGTGCACAGTTTTGTCCTTACGCACGTGCAGAAGTTTGTATTTTCCGCCGCTAGCAAGTCAGCTTGACAATCTGTACATCCACGACAAACAAAACAAGAAATTCCTCCCGATAAACGTGTTTGGTTAACTTTGAGAAAGATCTGCTGAGAACATTTTAAGAAATAGCGATAACAAATTTTAACTCTTAAAATCCAAGATGGCCACCTGTCCGCCATTTTGTTTATCCGATCAGTCTTATAAGCAAACATGCACAACTATTGATCAAGGGGAACTTACATATCAAATATGAGAAAGAATCCTTTAGTACTTATTGCAAATTACTGCTAACAAACTTAAACTCTCAAATTTCAAGATGGCCAAATGTCGGCCATCTTGGTTTTCCCTTCAGTCCCAAAATTTGATAGGCATAACAAGCGACCATAGGGAACTCTTATAGGGATCCCTCCAGAACTTCAAGAGATATAGCGCTACCTAACTTAAACACTCAAAGTCAAGATGACTGCCTATCGGCCATCTTATTTTTGTGATCAGTCCCAAAACTCGATATGCATAACTAGGGACCATGGGAAACCTTCATGTGAAATTTGAAAAAAGATCCCTCCAGTACTGTCTGAGATATAGCGCTAATAAACTTTATATCTCAAATTCAAGATGGTGTTGTGATCGGTCCCAAAATTTGATATACACAACTACTGTCAAGGGACCATTGGGAACCTTCGTGTGAAATTTGAAAAAGATCCCTCCAGCACTGTCTGAGATATAGCGCTAACAAGAATTGTTTAAGGATGGACGGTCGGACGGAATGACATATACGGACCACGGATGAAGGGTGATTTGAATAGCCAACCATCATCAATAGCCCACCATCTGATGGTGGTGGGCTAAAAATCTACAAAACACACAACAATGGAGAAGACCTCAACTCGATCAGTGAATGGGACAACCACATGGCTTATAAAACTCAATGTGGATACACACCTTAGAATCTGACCATCACCATTATGCTATCACACAGGGAGACCATGTTTTTACACTATACAAATATCACCTTGAATATGTCGGTGGGGTTCGATCTCCACATCTGATAAAGGATAAAGGTCACACGTCTAGTCCCTACTTTTGAAAAATAGGTACCAGAGAGACTGCGCCGCCGACTCGAGAGAACACGACAAGCCTAGCTGATACAACATACACCATCCTAGCAAGGATAGACACCGTAGATCACAGTACAATGTTTACACGGACACATGATACCAGGACAAGATCGAGGAAAGACAAAACAATATTTAAAATGAGGACAATCAGGCAAATCGATCAGCAGCAACAACTACAGCAATAGGCTTGTGGAGGCCTGGAATAGTATGTCAAATCAGGTGCTAAATGCCTTAAGTGTAAATAGTTTTTAACACACTCAACAAATTTTGGTCGGACCCCCTTGTACATTTAATGTATCTTGCTATAAGTATTCCTGCTCAGATAACCCTTGGAATATTTACTCGTTATTTTATCATAAACTTTTTTAACTAATTAATAAATTACAAGAAAACTGTATTTCCTCAATATCAAAACGCACCGGAAGTCACGTATTACTATAGAAGTAGGAAACAGCTTTCCATTGGCGTTGATTAGTATATATAGGCTATACTAGTACTACTGTACTACAAAAATCCGCCAGCAGTCTACAAAGTTGTGTCTTAGATGTATAGGGGAGACCGGGGCAAGTATGGCATGTGTTGAAATGTACATGTGTATATACATCACTTGGAAGAGAAATTCCATGTCTTTCATAAAATAATAACTTAAGCTTAAACACGTCCGTATCTGAGGAATTATTTAACTTTTTTCTGTTGGTATCATGGGCCGAACCTACTCCAAATTCAATCTGATTAAAATCATCGGTTACATGGCTCCGTTAATTTTATACTACGCCTGCTGTCAGTCTGTAACACGTATAACAATTCGGTTTACAGAAAGTTCAAATTCGAATACCCTCCCAAAAGTAACTTCAATCTCCCTTTTAGGGAATATAAAGCCATATATAGTATGTAATACACGTCTCTGATGATAGTAATTATATACTTGAATTTTCCTCACATTTTTATTCATGTGAATGTTCCGCCCAACCAAGTAAACCGATAAGATCCTCAAAGCTTTAAGTATTTGCCTCAGGCCAAAAATATCAGGGGTGGCCTGACATACTTCAGGGCCGAACTTGCCCATACTCCCCTACAACGTACCGCTAAGCCGGGTATATGGAAGTGTCGAGGACGGGGCCCTCGGAGACAAGCCGGGTATATGAAAGTGCCCTCCGAGACACCGAATGTTACATCTACTTTTGACAATAATCAGCCTCTTACGTTAAGTTTTTGTTGATGATCATGTTGTAGTTGAACGTCGACTGAGAGCTTGTCCTTGTAGAGACGTCTGAATGTCCTCTTCTCACTTGATACGTTGCCAGCAGAATATCCTGCCAGCAACGGACTCCGGTTGCGCAGGGATTAAAACTATGTACATGTCGTTGTTGATACTTGTATATTATATTTATGGCTGAAAATAAATATATATCCCCTTAATTTTACTTTATGGAATAACTGACATTTTGATGGCGAGATATCAATTACCGATTCCCATGCATTCTCCTTGGGGAGATTGTTCCAGGCCTTGATCACTCGAAAAAGACATTCTTACTAGTGTTTAGCCTGAAAGGTTTCTTGAATATCTTTTTAGAGTGACCTCTAGTGATACTGAGTGGTGTAGGCTGAAACATTCCCGTTCAATACTTTATATAGTTCAACCATATCTGCCCTTTCACGCCTTTATTCCAGAGATGGCAGTCTTAATGTTCTTAGGCGTTCATGGTAGGGCATGTTCTGTATTTCTGTTACCCTTTTAGTGGCTCTTCGTTGCACATTTTCGATGGTAATTTTGTTCTTTTTTAGAGATGGTGACCACAGATGCGTAGCTTATTCCAGATGTGGACAGATGAGGGACTTGCTGTATAAGGTTGTGAAGAGAGCTATGACCATGACATTGAAGGTTCTAAACAGAATTCCTAACGTTTGGTTTGCTTTCGACACCGCTGCATTAACTTGGGTTGTCAATTTTAGGGTATTGTTAAGGTGAACTCCAAGGTCCTGTGCTATGGCCACTTTCTCTATTTCAGTTGTTTGTCCATCCTGCGTCGAGTTGTATTTTGATGATTTGAGGTTATTACCAATCTCCATATGTTCGCACTTCATGGTGTTTAGCTTCATTAGTCAACTCTCGGTCCAGTTACTTATTCTGTCGATTTTTGTCTGGAGTTGCTGTGTTTGGTATCGTCCGCAAATAGTTTGGTTTTACAGCTGAGAAATTCAGGCACGTCATTGACGTAGATCAAGGACGCTTCCCTGGGGAACTCCACTTGTGACTGGGAGACTTGAGGAGTTTACTCCCTTGATTTAAAAACTCCTTAATACCAGAGACCTAAAGTAAAGGGACCGCCGACTCCCAGTGGCGGGAAAATATGTTACTGATTTCGCAGTGCCCTCACCGGGTGTCATACAATATCAAGGCCGATAACTCGTACCGTCTATTCGCCATTGGTAAACACTAGAGTGCTGTCGATAGAAATTTTGTTAAGCATCGATTTCACACAACATGAATTAAACGAACTGTTTGAGGTATGTGTGTTATTCTAATATTATATTCCCACACCTGCAATAGAAAAAAAGCAATACCTAAAGCATTATTCGTGGTCAATAACATAATGTTCACGAAGCAGCCGAGTCGGCTTTTTCAGTTTTTAGGCTGTAGTTTCACTTTCACTTCACTGGTCAGGTGCCGTTCTGGTGATAACCTCTTGTGAGAACATTCGCCTATTTTGTATGTCAATA
>NW_018408507.1:898665-905887 GCF_002113885.1 Mizuhopecten yessoensis
TTATACAATATTAAAAGAAAAAAACAATCATTGTATTTTATTTTTATAATCCTAAGTTATTCATCAACAATTAAACAAATCATATTTTGATATTAAACCTAGACTTTTTCAATCATGTAATAGAAGGCAACTTGGCTCAAAATGGGCCGAACAAATGTGCATGCTGTCAGGGTTAAACCCCGAATCACACCGATTTACGGCTGCTATCAATGTTGACCGCCATTCTGCATCTTTAGGAAAGCCAAAGTAATTAGTACCCTGTCCTGTTTTCTTACTGGAGTTGGTACAACCGACCACACAACAGTGTTTGCCACCCATTGTTTTACCCCTGGAGCAAACCGGAAGTTGCTTCCTATACCACCCGGTGGGGGCGCTGCGAACATCGGGAAGCTCCTTGGTTGATTATAGAGCGTGACGTCATAGAGTCGGCGGTCCCGTTAATTTAGGTCTATGTTAATACATGCCAGAATTTTACCTCTGTTTCCATAAAATCAAAATCGTTACGGCGTCAACAAGTCGTGTTAAAAAAAACACGCCTACTGTTTCAGCTTGTCACTCACTGTATCTGGCTCGTCGATTGGTCGATAGAACGTTTGAGGTCGGTGTCGTCCTTGTAATCAAAAGCAGTGTACAACATTGTATCTTTTTCGGAGACTTTTTGTTTGCACGCTTTGTCAACTTACGATTACCCATACACGTATATGAAAATGTAAAATTTACATTGCATGTACATGTTTCAAGCCATGTCTCATGACTTGAATGTTTTGTTTATTATGTACTTATCCATATTTTCGTGAACTATAATAGTATTTATGATTACAAGAGGGCAAAATGAAGAACATTTCAAATGCTTGAAAGCTGCCCATACCGGCCGCTGCACTGAAAGGCGATATCATAGAACGGTGCAAGATGTAACGTTTACATGCAAATGTATACGTGTTAAATATATTTGTAAATGTTTCAAGCCACATACATATATATCTATATCAATTAATTGCCATATTAGACTTTTTCGTTGAGCATATCCACATGCTATTGCGTGCACAGGGACTTGACACGTTCCTATGACCCAGAGTGAAAAAAAAAATACCTTTCATTCTGGGTCATAGGAATGTGTATTCACAACATATACAACAGAACGAAATTGTAAGAATATGCAAAAAATGCATGAATTTTTTGATACCGGCAGCATATATTTGCCGGTATAAGTTGTAATTGCAATATTTATTCAATAATGAATAAAAACTTAATAAAAAAGAAAACAATTAGGTATAATTTTCCGGGGAATTATCTCCATGGATACGCTCCATCGCGAGTAACACTGCAGCTGATATTCGTGGGTACACAATGTACTATCGGCACACAGGTTAACTAACGTCACTGTACCCAAATCGGGACACTTTTTAGTTAAATAGCAATGTTCTTTATACAATACTATACTATCAGTTCCAAAAATGTTTGTTCATTTCACTTAAAAAGATACTATCCACTTTACATTTTTATCACAATTTGATATTTCGGGCGCGTGGTTCTATAAAAAGAACGATAAATACCATCAGAGTTACGTAGGCCGTTGAACCGGCGTTACTGTACCCTGGAAGAGACACTTCCGGTATGTTGGCGAATATATTGGAGTCAACGAGGGTTCTGATTAAATTTCTTTTCCAAACTCTCATTAGTTTTGATAAAATAGACTTTTGAAAATGATACCCAAATAAATAGCGTCGCACGGTACGTAAATCAGGAAAGTCTTGTTTTCGTAATTATTCTTACCTTTAATTGTTCAAGCTTAGTACAGTTTAATTATCATGACAATATTCTCAAATAAAACTGTATATATAAAAGTACTTCTTTGCATTGAATGACAGTTTCTTGGGCCGATTGCACACTTACTTTTATTATAAAATAAAATGTTATCGTTTTCGTGCACATCATTGTTATTATATAATTTACAAATATACTTAAGCGGGTATGAAAGTTATTTAACCGAATGAGTTGTCGAATCTTGCACCGTTCTATGATATTACTTCTCAGTGCAGCGGCCGGTATGGACAGCTTTCAAGCATGTGTAATAATCTTCATTTTGCCCTCTTGTAATTATAAATACCATTATAGTTCACGAAAATATGGATAAGTCCCACATGCAACGAAACATGCAAGTCATGACACATGGTTTGACACATGTACATGCAATGCAAACTTTATATTTCCATATACGTGTATGGGTAATCGTTAGTTGACAATGCGCGCAAACAACAAGTCTCCGAAAAAGATACAATGTTGTACACTGCTTTTGATTACAAGGACGACACCGACCTCAAACGTTCTATCGACCAATCGGCGGGCCAGATACAGTGAGTGACACGCTGAAACAACCGTTCGGTTTGTAGGCGTGGTTTTTTTGTACACGACTTGTTGACGCCGTTACGATTTTGATTGTATTTATGTAGTTTTTATAGCAGCAAGCGGTGTGACACTGTCAAAAGCTTTGCTGAAGTCAAGGTATATAACCTTGATATCCAGGGGTTTCGCTCACTTTCGCTATCTGCACCCCTGGAATCATCCTCGATATCCAGGGGTTACCCTCACTTTGCCTCTCAACACCCCTGTAATATGTCATACATTGTAATAAAATTGAAGACTCAGTGTGCGCCACCTTGTGGATAAGACAAGAAGACTAGTTCGATCCTTTGATATACATCAAAAGAATCTCGCAGTCACGTAACGGTACAAATTGACTGGCTTTGGGGTCGGGCGTCTCTCCTTTGTAATCTTCAAAGGACAGGTATCAGCCTAGCGATTGGTCATTCTTTTTTTTTACCTGAGACCAATCAAACAGCTATCTTCGTGCCTTCAATTTTGCTATGACATATTCCAGGGGTGTCAGAGAGCGAGGTGAGCGTATCCTCTGGATATCGAGGATGCCCTGGATATCGAGGATGCCATGGAATGTGTCATAGCAAAATTGAAGGTTCAGTGTGTACCAACTTGTTGATGCTTTAATGAACATCAAAAGAATCTCGAGGTTGCGTAACAGTAAAAAATGACAGGCTTTGAAGTCGAGTGTTGCTCCTTTGTAATCTTCAAATGACAGGTATCAGCGAAGCGATTGGTCAGTTTTTTTTTACCTGAGACCAATCAAACAGCTATCTTCGAGCCTTCAATTTTGCTATGATGCAGAGAGCGAAAGTGAGAATTCGGTATTTTCCCGTTATTCCGGAAATACTGTGCGGTCCGCATCGGTTTTTATAAATGTAAGATATGGCGGAATGTTTACATACTGTTGGTTTGTCTGCAAGCTCGGTGAATATGTGAGCTTTTCCTCATTGCATGACACTGAGAGTCTGGTACGTATAACAAAATGAGCACATACTTATCACATCCAACAGTTTAAGTGGGTTAAGGAGAAAAGAAGGTCATATTTGCTTGAAACTCTTCAAAATTGTGCAATACGGGGACACGCCTCCCTTGAAATTCAATACCGAAACAATTTTCACAAGATTTTTGGTTTTATTAAGCATGTTTGGTTCTCAACCAGCTGTTTGACTTTGTTTGTGTTTTACACATACCGTTATCTTCTTATTGCAAAGACAGCATATATGTTAGTGCGTATCGTAGAACTTACAGACTTAAGTTGTTGCAGGGACGGTTTACCTCGATCGGTATGTACTATTGGTGCCCAGTGGAGGAATATTGTTACTCAGCGAGGTAATCGCACCTCCAGCAATTCTTTAAACCTTATTTTCCACCTATTATTTTTTATTTTTACAGTATGATTGTCTTCCCTAACCACATACAGACTTTTGAGTCGATAATTTTGTACATGATGCAAGGGAAGTAACCTGTGTATACAGATACAGATGGGTAAAAGAAGTAATAACGACAGTTCAGGGCGATCTGCCACTTTATCAAGACAGGAACATGAACATTAACATATCACAACATAAAACAGAGAAAAACAGACACCATGAATCAATAATACAATACAAAATACATTAACAAACAGAAATTACTTATATAAAATATGCTGTTGTAATTGCATGGTAACAGGTTGTTTTGCCCTAAATCCTGTTTGCGCTAAGGGTTGTTTCGCCCTAAATCCTGTTTGCGCTAAGGGTTGTTTCGCCCTAAATCCTGTTTGCGCGAAGGGTTGTTTCGCCCTAAATCCTGTTTGCGCTAAGGGTTGTTTCGCCCTAAATCCCTTTCTCCCTAAATATATATTTTTTGATTTATACGCTAATATAATAATTAATTTTTAAATATATCAACTAAACTTATTGATGACTTTCTACATTGGTGTGAGGTATATTTCATGTAGAGTACGTGAGAGCGGAGTCAGCTTTTCACAACTGCCGTTTGTCACGCTCGCTTAAAAATAAGACAAACTTTTTTTTTTTTAATAAATTGGTTTTAATGATATGGAAGACTAAGAAGACTTAATTTGTGACTTAAATTGAAAGAAAATACCAAACAATGTTTTGCCCTAATATTTTTGTTTAAGGGCAAACATTACCTAGCTCGAATCAACCTAGGTAGCAGAGTACAGTTGAAATGGCCTGATCCTAAAAATAAAGGGCATGTCTCAGATGAACATGGGTAGTGGTTCAACCTGCACAACACACCTACATATATATGTATATTTATAAACTACATTTTGAATACATTTTGTTAAGAAGACTGATTCCTTTCTTTCGAAAACAATGGTTACCACATAAAAAAACACCAAAAAATGCAAAATAATATGATTTTTAACCCAAAATTTGACTCCCGCATGTAGATTTTTAGGTCACCTGAGCTTTGCTCAACTGACCTATTCCAATCACTTCCCGTCCGTCGTGCGTAAACTTTTTACATTATCAACTTCTTCTCAAGAACCAGTGGATGGAATTTGTTCAAACTTGGTCAGAATCATCCTTGGTAGATGAGGCTACCAAATTGTAAAATTGGGATTCCTACCCCAACCCTAGGGGCCAGGACGGGACCCAAAAGGGAAAATTAACCAATATTTCAAAAATCTTCTTCTCCAGACTCAGAGGTATTACAGTCATTTTCTCTGCATGGATGGAAAGATCATCAGGGGCTTTATTTAAATTGTAAATTTCAGGACCCCCGAGCTATCCGTTCTCCCTTGGGGAGGGGGTAAAGTTTACTATAGTTTATATAGGGAAACAACACTTTTGGGTATATTTTGACAATTTTCTGTTGGAAATTATTTTTACTTGGTCAGAATCATCTTTGGTGGATGACGGTATCACATTGTAAACTTGGAATTCCTGCCCCATCCCCAGGGGTTAGAGCGGGGCCCCAAAGGGAACATTTACAAATATTTTAAAATTCTTATCCTTTGCTGACATGACAGGTATTGTATTTCACTTAGTTTACATGCTGACTTCCACATCACATCTAAACAATAAAATAAAACTACCAGTACCTATGATATAACTCAGGTGACCGCTAAGGCCCTTGGGCCTCTTGTTTTTCTTAAAACCTGTCTGTCTCAAACCAAATTCGATTTTAATTTTTAAATCATGGAAAATGACACAATGAACAAAACGATGTATCCTTTTCCTTTCTCACTTTAATAGTGACCGAGTAATATGAATTCTCCTGACGGGTGAATTTTACCAATTCTGCTCCCAAACTACCATCAAAGGGAGGTAATCTGAAAATGAAAACTTGAATAGGTTTGTAGTTTTCATGAATAAAATTTCTCATTTTGGGTGAAATATAATGCTTTGACAATGCATGTGTAAAACAAAACAGTACAGTGATACTATGATGTTTCTGTCTTGTTTGATGATGTCATAGTTACTGTGGTGTCATCATAACTATGACATCACCAATTGGCATCTATGACATCATCAAGGCACACTGATATCAAAATGAACACCAGGAAACCTATCACAACAACAAACTAGCAAACAGACACACTTCCCGTAACCGATGAACAGCACCAAAATGTCAGATATTCTGAAACATCAGACAGGTGCCACCATAGCAACCGTTGTTTACTTTCCTCGCCTAGAATTGATAGTGACCCTCAGTAATTGTTTAATTAACATATTTCACAAGAAAAAAAATGATTTTCTTCAGCTGTAATTAAGGAAATAAAATTAATTGACATTATTAACTTTGCTAATTTAATCTGTATGCTGAATCAAATGGAAGAAAAAACAATATAAAATAGTGTAATCACCATGGATACCGGGGTGCTGAACTGAGTGAAACAGACTGAAATCTAGTCTGAATGCATGAGGAGATATTGAATTATGTGGTGCACACCAACTCAACCAGGTATAAAAATGAGGTCAAAGATGGAAAACATGGGGAAATCATCACTCACTGTGACAGAAACTGGATAAAACTGGATAATATAAGCTTATACAGTAGATTCCTCTTAATATCACTTCCCATTTGTCAGAGAAAAACATTATATTAACCGAAACATGACATAAACAGAATACATATTTTCTGATGTTTTCAACCCTCAAAACCGGAAGTGAACTTAGTCAAATGCCTGTGGTGAATTTCGGGAGAGTTATCTCTCTTGGACCGTGGACCGCGCCGACACGAGATCTCGTGAGCTACGTGATATCATCGCTGTGACGCGTTGGCGCGGTCTCTTATACTTCTAGATATCGAACCAGCAACACGTGAGTGAATTTCCTCCACCTTGTCTTTGATTTCAGGAGCTGAGAGCATTTACAACTACTTGTTGTGACGGTGTGTGAATAACACACACCGAATTCACGACAATTGGTGTCATAAGTGAGAAAGAACTCACGCTATTCGCGCTATTTTGACATTTTTTTCCATATATTTTTTTTCCCTTGCTGGTCCCCTCTCGCTCGCACGTGCGCTGGCCATTTTGTTGACCAGTGCGCGAATTACGAGTGAGAGATTTTGGGACAGTTCTAGCAGTTTATTATTGTTTATTTAATTATTTATTAGGGGTAATTCAGAGTCGGCGGTGTTTTCACTGCCGTTCTGAAATTTAAATTTAATTTAATTTAGTTTACTTGTTAGGTTTTCACGGAACTTCATTCGCCTGTATAGTGGGCCGCCCATATTGGCGGAATACATATGACAGGCGAGACTTGAGTTATCGTTAGTATAGGATATTATTTTTATATTGTAGGGAAATTATTATATGTTTAGTTAGGTTATTATTACATTAGGTTAGAAATTAGTTATTTTAGGAATTAGAAATTATTTTGTAAAC